>NC_082684.1:121376596-121478755 GCF_949987515.2 Delphinus delphis | reverse complement strand
TGTAAATATACTGAATCACTAAGTTGTACACCTAAAAACTAATGTAGTATTATATATCAACTATACTTCAATTAAAAATAACATTGGAAAAATTTTTTTAAGTTTTTAAATTTTCCCACATTGTTGCATATAGCTGTGGTTTGTTCATTTTCACTGGTATAACAGTCCACTTTTACCACAAATTTATGTATGCATTTCAAGTGAATTAACATTTTTTTCAGTTTTTAACTATTTCAAATAACATTGCTATGAAGATCATTATATATTACCTTATACACATGCATATTTATTTCAACCAGATATTTTGAAATTAAGTTGAATGAAGTTTTTATTTTTTATTGTTGATTTTTAAGTATTCACCATATATTCTGGATAATAACTCCCTATGGATATATGATTTGCAAATATTTTCTCCCATTCTGTAAGTTGCCTGTTGATATTGTCTTGATGTACAAATTTTTTTTGATTATTCATGAAGTTAAATTTGCCTACTTTTTTGTGTGTGGGCTATGTCTTTGGTTCCATATCCAAGAAATTATTGAAAAGTCCAGTACTGTGAAGATTTTACCATATATTTTTTAAATGTTATAGATTTGGATCTTACACTTAGGTCATGGATCCATTTTGAGTAAATTTCTATATATCGTGTTAAGTAAGGATCCACTTCATTCTTCTGCATGTAGATATCCAAGTTTCCAGCATTGTTTGTTGAAAGGGCTGTCCTTGTGTAAGGAAGATAAGCATTTCCTTCCTTATCTTCTGTCTAGTTGTTCTATTCATTATTGAAAATGGGATACTAAAATCTCCATTTTTGTAGAACTATCTATTTCTCCTTTTAATGCTGTCAATGTTTCTTCATATACTTTGAGGGTCCTATTATTAGATTCAAAATTTTTTTATAATTGTTATACCTTCTGATTTTATTTCACGTTTTATTATTATGTAATATCCTTCTTTGGCTCTTGTAACTTTTTAAAATTTAAAGTCTATAACCTCTAATATTAGCATAGCCACTCCTATTCGCTTTTGGTTACTATTTGTGTGGAATATCTTTTCCATCCTTTTACTTTCAACTTATTTATATCTTTGTATCTAAAATGAGTCTCTTATAGACAGCATATAGTTGGATTATATTTTCTATGAATTCTGCCAATCTTTGTCTTTGAGTGAGAGTTTAATCCATTTACATTAAAGTAATGCCTTTTAGGATGGACTTATTTCTCTCATTTTGCTATTTGTTTTGGCATACACCTTATAGCTTTTTTTTTTTTTTTTGGTATGCGACTCTCACTGTTGTGGCCCCTCCCATTGTGGAGCACAGGCTCCGGACGCGCAGGCCCAGCAGCCATGGCTCACGGGCCCAGCCTCTCCGCGGCATGTGGGATCCTCCCAGACCGGGGCATGAACCTGCGTCCCCTGCCTCGGCAGGTGGACTCTCAACCACTGCGCCACCAGGGAAGCCCCTTATAGCTTTTTATTCATTATTTCCTGCATTACTTTTCTCTTTTGTGTTTAACTGATTTTTTAAGTGAAGCATTGAAAATCCTTTCTGGACTTCCCAGGTAGCACAGTTGTTAAGAATCCACCTAGCAATGCAGCAGATACAGGTTCAATCCTGCTCTGGGAAGATTCTACATGCCACAGAGCAACTTAGCCCACATGCCACAGCTACTGAGCCTGCATCCTGCAACTCCTGAAGCCCACACACCGCAACAAAGAGTAGCCCCCACTCACCACAACTAGAGAAATCCCACACACAGCAACAAAGACCAAAAAAATAAAAAATAATAAAATCCTTTCTCTTTTCCTTTTTTGTATATTCTTCAGTTCTTTTCTTTGTGGTTACCATGGGCATCACATTTAATATAACTGTATAACATTCTAATTTGAATTTATAACAGCTTAACTTCAATAACATACCAAAAGTGTGCTCATTTAACAGATCTATTCCCACACCTTTCAGGTAATGTCATAAAATAACATTTTTATAAATTGTGTTTTCAAAAGCAACAATGAATTAATTTTTAATACATTATTCTCTTAAATTATGTAGAAAACAAAAAGTGGAGTTACACTAATTGTTACAATATTACTACCTTTTATAATGATCCATATAGATACCTTTAAAAGACACCTTTTGTTTTTCAGATTCTTTTCCATTATAGTTTACTGCAAGATATTGAATATAGCTCCCTATGCTATACAGAAGGTCCTTGTTATTTATCTTTTTTATATATAGTAGTTTGTATTACAGAAAGCTTTATTTCCTTTTTCATATCTTTATTTCCTCATACAGCTTCAAGTAATATTTCATTTCAGCCTACATATTTATCCAGGTCTCTCTTAATTTCTCCCTCACTTTTGAAGGGCAGTTTTTCAGGGTAAGGGATTAATGTTTGACAGGCTTTTTCTCTTGGCACTTTGAATATATCAGCCCACTGTCATCTGGCCTCCAAAATTCCTCATGAAAAATCTGCTGATAATTTTATTGAAGATCCTTTGTATGTGATGATTTGCTTCTCTCTTACTGCTGTCAAAATTCTCTTTATCTTTGGCTTTTGATAGTGTAATTATAATGTTTGGTGGGGTCTCTTGGAATTAATCTTCTTGAGCTTCTTGGAGGCTTATAGTCATGTATTTTACCCGATTTGGGAAGTTTTCAGCCATTATTTCTTCCAATATTCTCTCTGCCCCTTTCTCTGCCTCTGCTCCTTCTGGGACTCCCATTATGCATGTGTCGTTCTGCTTGAATGTGTCTCACATGTCCCTTAGGCTCTGTTCACTTTTCCTAAATCTTTTTTCTTTCTCTTCCACAGACATGATAATTTCCATTGTTTTATCTTCAAGTTTGCTGATTCTTTCTTCTGCCTGCTCAACTCTGCCTTTTAAATCCTTCTAATAGTTTTTTCATTTCAGTTATTGTACTTTTCAGCTTGGAAATTCATTTTAGTCTCTTTTCAGGTTTTCTATGTCTTTATTAATAATTCCTTTTTATCCATTCATGTTTTCTTTAACTTTCTGAGGTCAGAAGTTTTAGTCTTTATCTAGTAAATTCGTTCTCAGTTCTTTTCCAGGTACAATTTCTGTTGTGTTTTTTTTCCCCTTAAGTAGGCCACACTTTCTTGTTTCTTTGTATGGTTCACAATTTTTTGTTGAAAATTGGACATTTGAATATGACAATGTAGTACTTCTGGAAAATAAATTCTCCCCCTCCTCCAAGGTTTGCTTTATTTGTTTTCATTTTTGCTTTGTATTGTTTTAGGATATCCCTGTGCCAAGGATCAGCCTGAAGTGTAAACTTAATACTTTCTCAGGTCTTTCTGAGTCAGTGCCTTTCCTTAGGCATGTGCAGTTGCTTTCTAAGTTTTTCAGTGTATGTGGTTACTTTTGAATGTCCTACTCTTCAATGCCTGGCTCGCAGAAGGGAAATAAAAGAGAAAAACCAAGGAAGCAAAAATGTCACTGACCCTTTCAATCCCCTGGAAGTCACTTCAGCCAGAGGAGGAGGAGCTTGTAGCAATGGCGGGCAGTGCAAAAACAATGGCCTCTACCTCTTTGTCTACAGCTCTGTGATCAGACGCAATCAGTGATCAAAGTACATACCCTCAAGATTTGGAGGACAAGGTCCTATTTGCCCATCCAGGCTCCTGAAAGTTGTGTGCAAGCTGCTCCGAGGACATATGCACATTTGCTTGCCATGGGACCAAGGGTTGGGGAATGGGTAGCTACTACCATGCTAACAGCCGAATTGACCAAAATTAACAAATTTACCTTCCAAGCCTTTCCCTAGAAATTTCAAGCCTTCAGTAGACTCCAGGGTTCCAAAGTAATTATATCAGACAGATTCTGTTTAATTGTATCTAGGTGGGGAGACAGATTTCTGGTGCTTTGTACTCTGCCATCTTCTCAGAATCCTCCTCCCTTTCTTGAACAAATTAGGATCAATTCTCAAGTCCCATACATACACACAACCCCAGTGGTGTTTTGATTGGAATTGTATTGAACTCTAGAGTACTTTGGTTAGAATTACTCTTTTATAATGTTGAATCTTTCCAATTCATGATCATGGCTTATTTCTCCACTTATTTAGGTCTTCTGAAATTCATATCAGTAATATTTTATAGTTTCCACATGAAGTCTTTATACATCTTTTGCTATGCTGATTGTTGGGTACTTGACATTTTTACTCTATTACGAGGAATGTTTTTCTAGATTGTTTATTGCTGATACATAGAGATGAAAGCTTGGTTTTATCTTGTGCTCAACAAATTTTTAAATACCCTTATTAGTTCTCATGTATCTCTAGATATTTTAGATTTTCTATATTTCAGCAATATAATCTAATTATGGCAGTATTATTTATTTTCTAGTATTTTAATTTTATATTCTTGCCTCATTGCACAATGCTAAATAGAAGTGAAAAGAGCAAAAATCTTTTTTTTTACTCCTCATCTTAAAGAAAATATGTAATCTAAATATAAAGTTTGCCACTAATTTTTAAAAAATCATTCCTTTCAGATTAAATTCCCTTTTATGTTTCCTCAGATATTATTCATATATATTCATATATATATATATGAAAAAATCATATTTTTTTTCATTTTCTCTATTATGAAGTGAATTACATTGATTGATTTTTAAATGTTATGACTAGGTTGAATTCTTGGAATAAGTTTATCAATGTCTAATAATAATTGGTATATTTACTCTTTTCCAGGGTGATCTCCATGAGCCACTCTCCTCCTCTGGATTGACCTTGTTCTTTACTATCTTGTTGGTGTCTGATACTTTCAGGCAGCTTTTCAAACATCTATTATCTATACAACTTTGCTAGTTCTATTCTGCAAAAGGGTTGCTTATGGTTATCTAGACTGCCATTTCTAGAGGAGGATGTCTCTCCAGTCACTTTTTACTCTTTCTTACTCCACTGAGGCTTTCAGGTCCTTGAAGCTGTTTATTCAAATATATTAATAAATCATAGAGGATTCTTGGGTGAGGTAATTTTTCAACTGAAAAGTCAGAGTGAAAGACAAAATCTTGACCTTTACTAAAGTTCCGAGAGGCAATACTTAATTAATTTTAAATGACATTTATTTTAGAATATGTATATGAAAAGTATTCCATTACCAATATTTGCTTCAAAATTTTTCAAAATCCTCCAATTAAAATACTTGATGGTTTTATTATATTCCTTTTCCTGAATTTTCAGTGACAATGATGTCTGTTAAAGTTGTGAAGTATCAAGTATTAAATAAAATTTAATTAAATAAATATTTAGTTTCATGGACAAACAGGATGTTTGTGTGTCCCATGTGATTATTAATAGCATGTTACCCTCAGGCAAAGACACTGTTTGTCTTGTAACGGCCCTGAAGGCTTAGTCACTGGGGCCAACAGTTATGCCTTTCTTAGATTCTTTGTAGTTTCTATAGCACTGTTAACTAAAGCAACTTAAAATGCTCTCATGCAGCCTAACTGGCCACTGTATCAGCTTCAGTCCTTCTTTTATTTATCTCCTTTAGCTTTGCTGTTACTACTGCATTATTAGTACCTTATTGTATACTATTTTATCCTGTGGTTGTGATTGTCTGATCCAGCTCTTTATTAGGTAATTATGTTATGCACAAAAGCCTCTTACTTAGGCACATGTGTGTGAGTGTGTGTGTGTGAACAGGCCCATGTTTTTCAATAATGAAAATGACAATATTAATGATAGGTGCCAGTTGATGAATTCCTTCTACGGGTGTGCCACACTTCTCAGAACCTTCCAAATACAGCATCTTCTTTACCTCAACTTGGTAACTGAGATAACAATTTGTTAGATACTCCCATATTACTTTTTGATAAGATAATTTAGGAAGCTAAGTATTTATCTCCTTAACTGAGAAAAAGAAATGTTTTGGAACTATGAAATTGTTTGCATTTTGAAATCTTCGCAGAATTTTTTATTTTGATAGGGATAAGACTACTCTGTACAACTTTTTGTTTTGTTTTGTTTTGTTTTGTTTTTTTGCGGTACGCGGGCCTCTCACTGTTGCGACCTCTCCCATTGCGGAGCACAGGCTCCGGACACGCAGGCTCAGTGGCCATGGCTCACGGGCCCAGCCACTCCGCGGCATGTGGGATCTTCCTGGACTGGGGCACAAACTCGTGTCCCCTGCGTCGGCAGGCAGACTCTCAACCACTGCGCCACCAGAGAAGCCCCTGTACAAGTTTTGAACAACACAATTTTCAACAGAAAAAATAAGGCTGTGAATCAGACTAAAATGATTTTCTTTCAAAATGGAACTAAATTAAAAATAAGGTATAGAACAATTCCCAGGAAGCAAAGATCTGAACTCTGCTGTAGATGGGGCAATGTCAGTCTTAGCTGAGCAGCACCAGGACAGAGCTCTGTCACAGCAAGTGTTTTCAGATGACATAAGGTGGAGAAAGGCCCTCAGTCCTCCACTGCCTCTTCCTACGTGACTTTGTTTCTGCTTCTCCTCCTTTGCCCCCCAAAACGAAGGATCTAAGGAGGTAGATGGTCTTAGAATTGTAGACTCATGGCTGAAAAATAATCGTACCAATTATGCCCCAGATATGGGCACTGGTGCTTGTGGTCAGAGCCAGAGCCAAGGAAAGACTTGGGGACTGATCTAAGGGCACTGTTTTGACTCAGGGCAGGAGTAGCCCGTGGAAATGTGGGCAGCAGCCTGCTTTCTCCCAAACTGTATTATTTTTATTTGCACATTATAAGTTTTTACTCCTCAGAGAATGTCTCAGAAGGTAATTTGATGACTTAATGTAGACATTCCTCTCAGCTAATTCCTTGTACAACACCTTTTTTAATCAAAAGGCATTACTATTCTCAGTAATGGAGGAGAGTGCATGAAAGTCCCCCAAGAGAAAATGAATTAGTAACTGGAAGCTTAATCAAGTGCTAAGAGAAGAATGAAATTCTAATTGGTATATTGTTGTGTTCATTCCTCCAAATCTGTTCCTTAGTACTAAACCAATCCTAATTTCAGAACTATACTTCCTTTACAGCATGGGGTTGGTGATGTCCTTCAGTTCAGCAGGGGACTGACCAGCAAATGCACAATTAAAACACTTGTTACTAAAACACATTCACAATTTTGCGGAAATCACTACAATTTCTAGCAGAGTACTTCATGACTTCTACATGATTATAGATATGTATAATTATTTCCAATAAGAAGTAAACAAATGGCTGTTTTTTTGAAGGAACATCAAAGAATAGACTCTCCAAGCAAAAAGAGCCATGAGTTAGAACATGGATGCAACCACTCTTTGTCATGTGAATCTTGTCCTCTTGTGCCTGCCAAGGAACGAGCCGTTGCCCACATATGTGTAGTGTTTGAAAAATTAAGAGTTTACAAATATTACAAATAACATTATTTTTTAAATTTAGCTTTACATCAGTGGGCTTATGTAGAATTTTGGGAGGAATGGAAGCATTTACAAATACCCCTTCTTAGTAGACTTTGAGATCCAGCACCAGCCTACTTCCATAAAGAGATATAATAAAATAATACAGTAGGGTGATCTATAAGAAGTTTTACTTAGAGACTCCTGCCTTATTCTGACCACTTAAACATGTTTCCAGTGAGAAACTATATAAAGTTCATGGGTGCTTTATTTCATTGTTGGCTTTATGCCTTTGTTGCATTTATTTATTTTTATACCTTCTCTGTTCCACCAAAAATATTGAGGTAGGCTCCAAATTCTCATTTAATATTGATCTTCTTTACTCCAGAAGTAAGATTTCATCTATATACTGTGCATCACTTTCATCACAATTCTTAATTGACCTTATTCTACGTGTTTGTCCAATTCCAACAAATGCGTATTTGAAAGCCAAGAATGCTTCTCCTTTAAATAGATGAGTAACATAAACAGATCAATACAGGCATCTTTTATTCACATTTTAAAAGATGCAAACTTCTGAGAAAGAAGTTTGCAAATATATACTAAAAACACACATAGAAAACCAAGCTGCTGCTTTGGATCTGATCAAAACTTTCCCAAGTCCTTTATTTTCTCCTATTTTTAGTATTTCTTGAATATCTATAAGGTGTTTGGGAATTTACAAATTTCTCCCATTTTTAAAAAATTTATTTAAATATTTATTTTATTTAAATATTTATCAAATAAATATATTTATTTAAACCTTTGTTTATATTTATTTAAATATTTATCAGACAGGAAGTAGTATAAATTTTACAGAAGTAGTCATTAAATAAAATATGTATTTTCATTCATAAGATAAATATTTTATAACCCATTTAGTCATTTTTGTGACATTTATATTGAGGGTTCAGAATTGTAGTTATACTATATACAGGTGGAGAATGAGCTCCAGTCAGATTCAAAATATTACTACTAACTCCTGGATGATTCTTTGACAGAATTGACATTTTACAACTCAGAATAACTCCAAATAAAATGTTGGTTTCTGTGAAAAATAAAAATATAGGTTTTTTTTCCTTCCTTTTCCCTAACTTAAATTAGCATAAGTGGTGTAGCCCATGGATGGTGATAGAATTGTGACATGTTGGACACATGAGAGCAAGTCTTTAGGGTTACAGCAGAAGAACCCAGATGTTCAGAGCCCTTCAAAGAGGGTCCATGCTGGGGCTGCTCTTCCCTTGCCTAACATGACTGTGACTTTTTGGTGATTGGACAACATGCAAAATTATGCATGAACAGAAGACACTCTTGATGACCCATATTCTATATCAGTCAAATATATTTCATCATTTTGAATACTAAAACCCCAAAGTTTTAGCTATGAAAATCACTAAATAATCTAAGATAAAATGGTCTATGAATATGAATGAGTGCTCTGAGTTTCATAGTAATGTCTTCACATTTATATTTTGCTTTATATGTGTCATATAACATTGCATTTGATCCTGTAGCAAACTGTAGAACAGGTATGCCTTTCATTTTTACAGAGAAGGTAGTGAAAATATAGAGAAAGTAAGTAATGTGTTCAAGTTTCTGAGGTTAATTATGGAAGAAAAGTCTATACTAAAACCTAAATTTTTCTCTGCAAATTGAGTGCTCTCCCTACTGCCTCATTCTAAATGACTTTTTCAGACTAGGTATAATAGAAATGCTACCTTAATTTATTATGCAACATGACGAATTCACAAAATATGCATTTTATTTCTAGGAATAAGCCACTATGGTCACTTCTAAAATTGTGTGTTACTCTTGCCTGTTTTTGAACTTTTTTAAAAATGGCATCACACAATAAATACAGTTTTGTGCCTGGCATTTATTTGTTTAGGAGATTTTTGCATGCTGTTACATGGAGGGATCATTCATTACTTTTCATTACTGCATGGTATTTGATGGTATGAATATACCATAATTTATATATTTGACCTATTATGGATGGATATTTGTCACCAGATTTTGTCTATTATGAATAATGCTCTTAGGAATATACTTGTACCTGTCTTTTGGGGCACAAGTGCACCCATTTTTACTGAGTATGTACCTAGTATCGAAAGTATTGGGTCATAGAGTATATACATCTTCAATTTTAGTAGTTAACATCAAGCAGTTTCCCAAAGCAGTTACATTAACTTACACTCCAATAAATATATAAAGTTCCAATTGATTCACATCCTTAGCAATGTTTGAAATTGCCAGTCTTTTCAATTTAAGCCATTCTAAGGCTATAGAGTGGTCTCTCATGGTGGTTTCATGTTTATTTCCCTGATGACAAGTACCACAAAGAATCTTATCAAAACTTTACTGCCCATTTGGGTTCCATCTATGGTGAAACACCTGTTTAAAACTGTTGCTGATTTTTTCCTATTGATTTTTAAGATATTTTATATTTTTTTAACATAAGGTCTTTGATAGTTAGAACTTTTGCAAATATTTTTCCCACTCTTTGGTTTTTGAAAAACAAAAGTTCTAAATTTTAATATAGTTTAATCTATCAGTCTTTTTCTTTGAGCCTTTTCATGTACGATTCATGTGGAATTGATTTTTGAGTGGTGTGAAGTTGGGAGCAAGTTTCTTTCAATATGAATGTCAAATTGAACACATATCCAGTGCCCTGTATTTTAAAATTGAGGTATAGTTCATTTACAATATTATATTACTCTCAGGTATACAACATAGTGATTCAAAATTTTTATAGATTATTACTCCATTAAAAGTTATTATAAAGTATTAGCTATATTCCCCATGCTGTACAATATATTCTTGTAGCTTATTTATTTTATACATAGTAGTTTGTACCTCTTAATCCCCTATCATGCCCCTCCTTCTTCCCTCCCCCACTGATAATCACTAATTCATTCTCTATATGTCTGTTTCTGTTTTGTTACATTCATTCTTTTGTTTTATTTTTTGGATTCCACATATAAGAGATAACATACAGTATTTGACTTTCTCTGTCTGATTTATTTCACTAAGCATAATACCCTCCAGGTCCATCCATGTTGTTGCAAATGGTGAAATTTCCTTCTTTTTTATGGCTGAGTAATATTCTACTGTACATATAATCCACATCTTCTCTATCCATTCATCTCTTGATGGGTATTTAGGTTGTTTCCATATCTTGGCTATTGTAAATAATGCTGATATGAAAATTCTGCATATTAATTTCATATCCTGCAACTTTATCCAGTTCATTGATGAACTCTAATAGTTTTTTGGTGGCATCATGAGGATTTTCTATGTATGGTATCATGCCATGTGCAAACAGTGACAGTTTTACTTCTTCCTTTCCAATCTGGATCCCTTTAATTCCTTTTTCTTGTATGATTGCTGTACCTAAGACCTAGGACTTCCAGTACTATGTTGAATAAAAATGGTGAGAGTGGGCATCCTTGTCTTGTTCCTGATCTTAGAGGAAATACTTTCAGCTTTTCACTGTTAAGTATCATGCTAGCTGGGGACCTACATTATATGGTCTTTATTTTGTTGAGGTATGTTCCCTCTATACCCACTACGTTGAGAGTTTTTTTTTATCATAAATGGATGTTGATACAGAAGACCAACAGGCATGAAAAGATACCAACATCACTAATTATTAGAGAAATGCAAATCAAACAACAGTGAGGTACCACCTCACACTGGTAGGAATGGCCATCATTAAAAAACCTACAAATAACAAATGCTGGAGAGGGTGTGGACAAAAAGGAATCCTCCTACACTATTGGTGGGAATGTAAGTTGGTGCAACCACTACAGAAAACAGTATGGAGGCTCCTCAGAAAACTAAAAATAGAGTTGCCATATGATACAGCAATCCCACTCCTGGGCATATATCCAGACAAAACTATAATTCAAAAAGATACATACACCCTTATGTTCATAGCAGCACTATTCACAATAGCCAAGACACGGAAACAACCTGTCCACTGACAGATAAAGAAGATGCAGTGTATATATATATATATATATATATATATATATACACACATACACACACACACACACACACTGAATACTACTCAGTCATTAAAAGAATGAAATAATGCCATTTGCAGCAAAATGGATGGACTTAGAGATTATCACACTAAGTGAAGTAAGTTGGAAAAAGACAAATATATAATATCACATATTTGGAATCTAAAATATGACATGAACTTATCCATGAAACAGAAAATACTCACAGACATAAAGAACAGACTTATGGTTGCCAAGGGGATGGGGAGTGGGGGAGGGATGGATTGGGAGCTTGGGGTTAGCAGATGCAAAATCTTATATATAGGATGGATAAATTACAAGGTCTTACTGTATAGCACAGGGAATTATATTCAATATCCTATGATAAATCATAATGGAAAAGAGTATAAAAAATAATGTATATATATGTATAGCTGAATCACTTTGCTGTACAGCAGAAATTAACACAACATTGTAAATCAACTATACTTCAATTAAAAAATAATTTGTAAAACATGAATAAATAATTGGATGTTGAATTTTGTCAAAACTTTTTCTGCATCTATTGAGGTGATCATAAGATTTTTATTCTTTAATTTGCTAATGTGGTGAATCACACTGATGGATTTGCAGATATTGAAAAATCCTTACATCTCTAGGATAAATCCCACATCATCATGGTGTATAATCTTTTTAATATATTGTTGGATTTGGATTGCTAATATTTTGTTGAGCATTTGGAATCTATGTTCATTAGTGATAGAGGCCTGTAATTTTCTTTTTTTGTGATATTTTTGTCTGGTTTATATCAGAGAGTTGCTGGTCTCATAGAATGAGTTTGGAAGTGTTCCTTCATCTGCAGTTTTTTGGAATGGTTTGAGAAGGATAGGTGTTAACTCTTCCTTGCTTGGTAGAATTCAGCTGTGAAGCCATCTGGTCCTGGACTTAGGTTTGTTTTTAATTAGGAGTTTTTAATTACTGATTCAATTTCATTACCAGTAATTGGTCTGTTCATACTTTCTATTTCTTCCTGATTCAGTCTTCAGTCAGGTATTTGCCTATTTCTTCTAGGTTGTCAATTTTATTGGTGTATAGTTGTTTGTGGTAATCTCTTATGATTCTTTTATTTCAGTTGTGTTGGTTGTAACTTCTCCTTTTTTATTTCTGAATTTATTGATTTGGGCCATGTCTCTTTTATACTTGATTAGTATGCCTAAAGGTTTATTGATTTTATCTTTTGAAAGAACCAGCTTTAGTTTCATTGGTCTTTCTATGTTTTTAAGTCTCTATTTCATTTATTTCTGCCCTGATCTTTATGATTTCTTTCCTTCTATCAACTTTGGATTTTGTTTGCTCTTTTTCTAATTCCTTTAGGTGTAAGGTTAGGTTGTTTGAGATTTTTCTTATTTCCTGAGGTAAGGTTGTATCACTATAACCTTCCCTCTTAGAACTGCTTTTGCTGTGTCCATAGATGTTGGATTGCTGTGTTTTCCTTTTCATTTTTCTCTGGGTATTTTAAAATGTTTTCTTTGATCTATTGGTTATTCAGTAGCATATTATTTAGCCTCCATGCATTTGTGTTTTTTTCCAGTTTTCTTTCTTGTGGTTCTTTTCTAGTCTCATAGCATTGTGATCAGAAAAGCTGCTTGATATGATTTTAATTTTTTAAAATTTGCCAAGGCTTGTTTTGTGGCCTAGCATGTGATCTATCCTGGAGAATATTCCATGTGCACTTGAAAACTATGTGTGCTCTGCTATTTGGGAATAGAATGCTCTCTGTGTATCTACTAAGTCCATTTGCTCTGATGTGTTATTTAAAGCCATAGTGTTTTCTTACTGATTTTATGTCTGGATGATGTGTCCATTGATGGAGTGAGGTGTAAAAGTCCCCCACTATTATTGTGTTACTGTCAATTTTTCCCTTTATGTCTGTTAATATTTGCTGTATGTATTTAGGTGCTACTATTTAGGTGCTTATATATTTACAATTGTTATATCTTCTTCTTGGATTGATTCTTTGATCATTATGTAGTGTCCTACTTGTCTCTTTTTACTGTCTTTGCTTTAAGGTTTATTTTGTCTGATAGAAATAGTGCTACCCTGCCTTTTTTTGATCTCCATTTGCATGGGATACTCTTTTCCATCCCCTCACTTTCAGTCTGGGTGTGTCTTTAGATCTGAAGTGAGTCTTTTGTAGGCAGCTGATATAATGATCTTGTTTTTGTGTCCATTCAGACACCCTATGTCTTTTGATTGGATCATTTAGTCCATTTACACTGAAAGTGTGTATTTATTGCCATTTTGTTAATTGTTTGGGTTTTGGGGTTTTTTTAGTTCTTTTTTGTTCCTTTCTTATTCTTATATTCTTTTCCCTTGTAATTTGATGGCTATCTTTAGTGCTGTGTTTGGATTCCTTTCTGGTTTTTTGTGTGTATCTATTATGGGTTTTTGGTCTGTGCTTACCTTTGAGGTATATATATATATATATATATATATATATATATATATGACTATTTAAAATTGCTGATTTCTTAATTTCAAAGACTTTTTAACAACCTCGGTTTTTTACTTTCTAGCCCCCAAGAATTAGTTTTTGACTTTATATTTTACACTCTTTTATTTTGTGTATCCCTTAACTACTTATGCAAATATAGCTGATTTTACTACTTTCGTCTCTTAACCTTCCTATTAGTTTTGTACATGGCTGATTTACTACCTTTACTGTATATTTGCCTTTACTGATGAACTTTTTCCTTTTGTAACTTTCATCTTTTTAGTTGTGACTTTTTTTTGCTTAGAGAAGTCTCTTTAACGTTTCTTGTGAAGTTGGATTGATGGTGTGGAACTCTTTTAGTTTTTGCTTCTTTGTAAAACTTTTGATTTTTCCATTAAATCTGAATGAAAGACTTGCCAAGTAGAGTATTCTTGGTTGTAGGTTTTTCCCTTTCATCATTTGAAATAGGTCGTGCTATTTCTTCTGGCCTGCAGAGTTTCTGCTGAAAAGCCAGCTGATAGCCTTATGGGAGTTCCCTTGTATGTAACCTGTTGCTTTTCCCTTGCTACTTTTAATATTCTCTCTTTATCTTTCATTTTTGCCATTTGAATTACAATGTGTCTTAGTGTTTTCCTCTTTGGGTTGATCCTGTTTGGGACTCTACCTTTCCTGGACTTGGATGTGTCTTTCTTTTCCGAAGTTAGGGAAGCTTTCAGATGTTATGCCTTCATATATGTTCTCTGCCTCTTTCTCTCTTCTTCTGGGACCCCTATAATGTGAATATTAGTATACTTCATGTTTTCTCAGAAGTCTCTTAAACTGTCCTCATTTCTTTTTTTTTTTTCTTTTTTCTGTTCAGTTTCAGTGATTTACACTTTCTCACTCTGTTCATCCATTCTTCTCTAAGCTCTTTGGTCATCTTTATAATCATTACCTTGAACATTTCATTAGGTAGACTGCCTCTCTCCACTTCACTTAGTTCTAGGGTTTTATCTTATTCCTTCATTTGAAACATATTCCTCTGTTGCCTCATTTTGCCTAATTTGATGTTTTTATTTTTATGTCTCTGGTAGGTTGGTTATGTTTCCTGACCTTTGATAAGTGGTTTTTTGTAGGAGACATAACTATGCATCCCAGCAACACACTCCCCTCTGATTACCAGTGTTATATGTTCTAGGGTTGTCCCCTATGAGGGTTGTGTGGGTCCTTCTGTTGTGGCAGGCTGACACCTGTGGGCAGTTTGGTAAGCATGGCTGGCCCTACGTCCAGTTGGTTGCCAGGCCCTGCCTTGTGCAGAGGCTGCCAGCTGCTGGTTGGTGAGGCTGGGTCATGGGGTGGCTGTCTGTGGAAACCTGGGGAGTCCTGGGGCTGGTGCTGGCTCAGTTGTGGGCAGAGCCAGGTTCTGGGGTGGGTGGTTGCAGGGCTGGGGTTCCTGGATCTAGTCTCATCCTGCTGGTGGGTGTGGCCAGTTCTTGACATGGCTGGCTGTGGGTTCTGGGGTGCCCCAAAGCTGGTGCTGAACTGATGGTGAGTGGGGCTATGGCCCAGTGGGTCCCGGGGCTGTTAAAAGCCTGCTGATGTGTTGGCTGTGTCCTGACAAGACAGGGGCAGGGCTGCAGTGGTCTTGGGGCTGGTGTCCAACCACTGGTATGTAGGTTCAGGGTCCAGGAGATCCTGGGGTTGGTGTCCACCGACCAGTGTGTGAAGCTGGGTCCTGGGGCTATGCCAGCTCACTGGCAGACAGAACATAGTACTGGGGTCTCTGACTTCAGGGCCCAGGGGTTCCAGAGCTGGCATTAGGCTTCTTGTGGGTGGGGCCAGCTGTGGGGTATGCATTGTCCCAAAGCTTGTGTCAGCTCTCTGGTAAGAGTAGCCAGATCCTGGGGTGGCTGATTGAGGGGTCCAAGGTGTTGGCCTGTGTTGGCCTGCTGGTTGGCAGGACTGGGGCCCAACGAGCTCTGGGGTTGGCGTCAGCTTCCTGGTGTATTACTAGGCTCTGACAAGCCAGGGGTAGGGTTCTGGTGATTTCAGAACTGCTTTCTGCCTGCTAGTGGGTGGGTGGGGCCCAGGGGGCTCTGTGGCTAGTGCTTGCCGCCTGGTAGGTGAAGCTAGGTCCCAAGGTTTCTGGCTGTAGAGCCCTGGGGGTCCCAGTTCTGGTGCCTACACACTGGTGTGTGGAGCAGTATCCTGGGCCTTCTGTTGGACAAGGTCATGTCCAGGAATGGCTGGGGGCTTAGTGGATGTTAAGACAGCCTGTAATTGGTGGGTGGGGCTGTATCCCCACCCAGCTAGTTGCTGGGCCTGAGGCGTACCAGTACTGGTGCCTACAGGCTGGTGGGTGGGGGCAGGGCAGTGTCCCAAGGGTAAAAAGCTAAAGGGAGGCTTCCAAAGGGCACTTGGCTGCATCAGTGTCCACATGGTTGAGCAGCTCCCCAAAATAGCTGCCACCAGTGTCTATGTCCCTAGAGTGAGCTGCAGTTGCCTCCTGCCTCTCCAGGTGACTCCAAAATTAGTGGGTGCTTCTGTGAATTGAGCTTTTATCACTTAATGTGCCCTGTACTTTCCTACCTTTGTTCCTGCTCTTTCTTTTACCTTTTCTGATATCTTCTGTACAAATTCTTTTTCAGAGTCCAAATCAACTGCCACCTTTTCCTAGGAATCTTGCTTCTTCTTCCAGTCAGAACTGACATTTCTGTTTCCTTAACAACGAAGACCCCCTTGTTTCTGTTCTGTCAAAGCACTAATAAATCCACTTTGAGTACATGTGAATCAATGAAGTTATGATTTCATTAATGAAAAGACTCAAACATTTATTAAACTCCCATCCACCAAAGGCTGGTCCTGCAATATTCATTCATGCTTTTAGCCTAGGTTTGCCTCTTCCCAACACTTTTTCTGTATACAGCTGCTACGGGGAATCTGTTCTGGAACATGTATTTCCCCTACCAACAAAACTATTCAATGACTCCTTGCCTGCAGAGGAAGTTAACTGCTTGGTGCCACATTTCTTGTCTTCTGGCACCTGTCTCATCTTACCTGTTGCTATCTTTACCCTGTACTTGAATTTTCCTAAACAAAAAATTACATACAGTTCCATGAACATGCGTTAGTTTACACAGGTGGACTCTCAGCTTAGAAAACCCTCCATTCAACTTCTCACCAAGCTCTTCTTCTTCATGGAGACACTGTTTTCTCGTTTAGCCATCTCTACTCCACCTACCCCGACAAACACAGCCTCCCTGTGCTGTCTCTGCTCTGGATGGGGTAGAAAGTGTTCACCCATCTCCCAGCTTCCCCAAGTTCAGCTATTTTAGGCTCTCACACTGGAAACTATTATGGAGACTGGTCCAACCCTAAGGTTATGTGGAACTGTGGTGCCCTCTACTGCTTTCCAGAACTATAACTACTTTGCTTTCTGTCATTCAATACAGGGGAAATGCTAAAGGAACAAATGGGAATTCAGGTGATAGACCATTATTTTTCAGGGCAAACATTGAATTCCATATTAAAACAAACATTATGAAATGGTAATATATAGTCTTCTAAAATGTGAATTTCTATAAGGTTATGATATGCCTTATTATTTCACTATCCTTTCAGGTCCATCTGACCTAAGGCTGTTATATGTTCATAAATATGGAGAGACTGGGTTACCATTTCATCTCAGGGAGAAGGTAAATATTTAAGCCACATGCTTAAATACAATTTTAAAGATTAGCTCTTAGTAAACATAGTTCCGTATGTTCAATAATATGTACTGAAATTAAACTAATAGGAAAAACATGGAAATTTAAAAAATAATTCATCAAAAGAACATAAATTCTCCTATAGTTGATTTCATTGATTAAAATAATATTGTTAAAAATTAGTATCTGTAATTCTTACTAATCCAAAATAATCCCTGGTTTATCTACATTTTTACAAAAATTACTGAATGACTTTGGTAATCTCTAAAGCTTTAGATTCACTAATTATTTGAACTCTTTGATTTGCCTTATCCTGGGAAAAGAGTAGCTGTCACTGGTATCTCCAAACCTAGAATTCTAACACTTAGTAGGGTAAATTGTATTGATTCTGATTGTTTTTAATTTAATGATTTTGACTGTCAATGAACTTTATCTTAGTGTATGACTTTTGAGAAATTATAAAATAAAGAAATGCCTGTGTTCAATTTATTCATTTTAGAATCAGAAAAGCCTTTCAAATGAGCATCTTACCTAATTTATATTTCATAAAGAACCACTAGAATCTGAGTTATTTAATACTGTGACTAACGGTATTCTCAGAATAACACTTCCTTATATTTGCAACATTTATGTATTTTTATGTCCTGTTCCTTAAATATATTTACAAGTTGTTATTTTTGGAAAATCTTAGAGTTTTGGAAAGTGCAAAAGTGCCGGCAGTTAGCTTAGATTTGGAATACATGGCATTAAACATAACTGAAGAACAGAGTGACTTCACACACTGAAAGATTAAAGATATTTTCTGGGGGAGAGTTAGAAATTTGCCTTTCTCACAATTATTCTGTTAAAAATGATTGTAAACAACTCAGTGTCACAAAAGGTGTGGAAATAATAGTACACTGCCCATCACGTTCTTGCTGGTTTTACTTTAAATCTTGAACATCTCCCCCTGGGTGTTCTCATAGCCAAGAGGCAGCCGCCTCCTGAGAAAACCAGATGCTGCCATCTTAAAACCAGGACTGTGCTTGCTTTTGCACCCCTATTCCGCCCAGGCGTCATTAGTGCCAGCCTCACCTCTTGGAGTGGGCACACTGCGGCAGAGACAGACACGATCCCAATAATGAAATCTCACATGTGCGTGGGTGCAGGAGGCAGTGCCCTGCACCAGTGTCCACGCCCCAGACCCGTTCTCAGGTCTGCAGACCCCAGGGTCCCTTGCTACTGACAAGGCGGCTTCTTGTTCAGAAAGGGAACTTCCTAAAACGCCCAAATGTATACTGCAATTAGGTAAGTGTTTAATTCTAATTAATCCAATTTTACTCTGACTTTCCTTCCCGTAGCGATGAATTACAGATTTTAAAAAGTAGCCTCACAAGCTAGCTTCTTTCTAAAGCGAGGAGCAGATGCGGACACAGAGGCCTGCGTGGAGAACTGCGGGAAGACTGAGGCCAGGCCAGTAAGGTGCTCAGGGCTGGCCCTGAAACAGGAAAGCTCTCAGAGAAACGGCCTCCGGCGGCTGCCTGCTGACACGCCCTTTCCATCTCAGCTCTGAAAAGAGGGACCGGTGCTTATTACAAGAGGCATCGATATTCTCCCGCAGGCTACCAAGAAACTTCATCGGAAATATGGCCTATCCCAAACCTGGCCCAGCCGCGGGCCCGGAGCCCTCCCCCTCCGCTGAGCCGGCCCGAGGCGAGGGCGCATTTGGTGAGAGTCTGGCGGCCTCTACCGGAGCGCCTCTGCAGAGGAACGTTCCCCAAAGCCGGAGACGACATGTGGCGCTCGGGCGAGGTGAGAGCGAGCGCGCGAGTGCACTGGGGACGCGGGGGGGTGGAGGGGCGGAATCTCTGCAGCAGGGCAGAGCGCGGCCTCGGTCGCGGAGCGGAGCCGCAGGGCGGCGGCGGGAGCGCGGGGGGCACCGGAGCCTTTCGGCCCGGGAGGACTGGGGAAGTTCGCGCTGGCGGCATGGGGCGGTGACGCCGCACTGGCCTTCCGCTCTTGCCAGCCGGTTGAGAGCAGGCGGAGGAGGAGGAGGATGCATCCTCGCCGACGGCTTGCCTTCCCGGGCCGGCGCGCAGGGTAAGCCCGGGCGCGCGGGACCGGGGAAGTGGGCTAAGAAGCTGCGGGCGAGGTCGAGAGGACGGGCGGCCCCGGCTCGGTCCGCACCCCTATCCTCGGGACTGCCTGGCTTGGGAAGGCAGGTGGAGACAGGCGGGGAGCCACGGGCGGCCGGGAGCGCAAACTTTCCCCCGGCGACTGCGGAGGCATAGACAGCGCGGGAGGTCAGGGGGGTCCAGAGCGGCGCAGCCCCACGGGACGGGGCACCAGGGTTCAGTGCCCACGGGCTCGCCGGTAGGAATTGGGGCGTGGGGCATCCGCCGCCGTCACTGGAGCCGACGGGCGAGATCGCCCATCCGGAGGGCCCCGTCGGCCCCAGGCCTTCGAGGCGCGCAGCGTCCAGGAGCTTCCTGCAGGGTGGGCGCCGGCTCGGCGGCGGGGGGCGCGGGCGGGTCGCGCGGGCTGCTCGGGACGGGGGACACCAAGCCAGCACTGCACCGCGCGCTCCTCTCCGAGAAAGAAAGCGCCGCCCGGCAGGACGCTCCGCTCGGACCCGGGGCAGGAGCCGGGCAGGTCTGCTGGGGCCAGAAGCTAGCCGGGGAGGGTCGGCGAGCGTTTGGCGCTGGGCGCGCCGCTGCGGACCGGGCAGGAGGCCGACCCTGCCGAGCCGCGGGCACCAAGCCGGCGGAGGCTTAGCCTCCGCAGTGCCGCCCCCGCGCCCACCAGCTCCCGCGAGCCCCCGCGGCGGTCCCGGGACCGTGGGAGCGCAGCCTCTCTTTGGGGGTCCCGGCTCTGGACTGAGGGCAGCAGGAGGCGCCGCCCCGGTTTCCCGCATGCAGCGCCGCCTGCTCGCCGCCGGGACTCTGGCCCGGGTTTGGCGACAAGCCCCAGGACGCGCCCAGGAGACCCCCGCCCTGCCTTTCTCCACTCGAGGGCCTTGGATTCTGAGGTGGAAGTACCTGTTGTGTGTTTCCCTTTTCCGGAGTTGGCCTGGGGTCGCCTCGGGAAAATGTTTCTTTTGAACATGCAGTGCTCCTATAGGATGTGCATCTATTTGCGTTATGCGCATATTGAGAAGTATATGCCTTCGCTAAGGTTAGTTGCAGAGCCCAGGGATTGTGCCTGCTTGGATTTCAAATGCATTAATTAGGGCCCAGCACAGAGCCCAGAGCCAAGAGACTTTCCCAAATGCAGTGATTATTAAGTTCTTCAGTCATGGGGACAGATTGCTGAGAAAGTGGCAACCCTCCCTTATAAGCAGTTCTTATATTATCTTGATCTTGTAGAAGACCTGTTTCTTAAATGTGCCTTTCCCCCCCTCTTTTCACATACTTTCTCTCAGCACCTTGCAGAACAAGGAGTAGCTTGCTGACTTTGAACGCGTGGCAAATATTTCAGAAAGGTAAAAGTATTCCACTTGTGGATTTGACAGATGCAAAATACAGTTAGATAACTTCAGGCATTGAATCTAATAATAGGACTAATGGGTCATTTGATAACATGGTAAAAATAAAACAAAGTATTTGAGGCATGGGAAAAAATTAATTAGGGGAATGATTCTGCACCTTGAGTAAAAGTGAAAATTAAGCCTACTGTAATTTCCTTTTATGCCCCAATAAAAAGACCAGTGAACACAGATAACTCCTGATGTGGAGCCGTGCTGCACAAGCACAGCCAGGCTCCTTTCTTTCTGAACTGTGTGTGTTAGCAGTGTGATTTGATTCCAGGAACTGCGTCACAGAAACATTCATGTTTATATATTTTTCCCCCTTTCAGCTTCAAGATCAAGGTTGAGAAAGGAACAGTTATTCTTCCAAATTCATCTGCTTCAGCTATTATTCTTATTGGGAATGGACAATGGAATGTTCTCTAGCTTTATCATGATCAAAAACCTCCTTCTGTTTTGTATTTCCATGAACTTAGCCAGTCACTTTGGGTAAGTTATCATCTATGCTTTGATTTTACGATTTTCGGGGCACAAGTGCCTTTCAGAAACTTTGCTGAGCAGTATATTAGCAAACCCTCGCTGGCCACCTTTGCAGTCCCACACCCTTGAACTTGTTGTAAATAAATAAAAGAGTCCTTGCCCTACCCCACACTTTATTCCTGAGCAAGGCACTTGGAATAAAGACACTTTATTCCTTTATTCCAAGTGTGGGGTTTCTGAAGTGAGTCAGAGAAAAGAGGCAGATTATGTTTTCAAAAGTGGAAGAAGATGGTTTCAGAGTCGGCTGTGTTTCCTCCCACTCAGGTTAAAGCACGATTCAGAAGTTGACCTGCATAAAGGACATTTATTTCTTGTTAGACAAGGCAATGATCAGCATTCTGATTGCCCTCCTTGGTGCCATTATGCAAAGGAATTTGCCTTTAAATCCAGGTCCACACTAGGTGGCACTGACAAGGACTTGCAGTGGTCCTGGCTTGAGCCATAGGCCTTGAACTGTGGCCATCTGAATGCAGAGGCAGATACCAGAAACTTCATGTGCCTGAAGATCTGCAGGACACCCAGGCATTTGGCGTTATCAGTTTCTTTCCTCTTCTTCCCCAAATTGTTCTGGCTGATCAAAAGGATTGTCACTTGAAGTTGGTGGAGTATAATTAAGAAGTTAAATTTTAGGACAAAAGTCGCCAAGCACCCCTTCTGTGAAAATCAGCTGTGGAGGTTGCACTTGTGTGAAACATGGAGGGATCTTCAGGGCACAGTGAATCTGCAACAGATCCCTACTAGTTGGCAGGAAGGAGGACCCTTCCAAGTCCATGACCTTCTCTCTTTGTCCTCTGGACATTTTCTGTTCTTTTGACATTCCCAGGTGTGTACAGAGGAGGAAACAGAGAGAGAGAGAGAGGCTTGTGACCATCCCCAGGTGTGTGGCTGGTACATGACGGCAGTGGGGCTGTGTACCAGGTCCGTCAGGGACTAGTCCAGCCCTCAGCACCGTGAGGAATGTGCACATTAACCATGCCTGTAGGACATGCCTCTTAGCCACTCAGGGTATTCCCTTGGGAAAGAGCATTAGTTGTTATTCTTGCCTTGCTGCTTGTCTTGAGTGGTTATTTCCCTACGTGCCTTTGGTTTCCTTATCTGTTCAGTGAATGTCTTCCTTTCCAAGGGCTCTCCCTGCTGCTAAACCTTATAGGATTTAACCATGATGTTCCTACATATATCTGCATGAGAAGTGTGTTTAGAAGTGAAATCATACACAATATTTAAATTTCCAAGTTAATACATTAGGTAGTTAATTTGCTTACTATATATACCGCATATATTTAGCAGTATTTCAGAGGTAAGAAATAGGCTAGGATTGAGAACATGTATTTTTTCCTAAGATTTTGGTCAGATATATTTTTGTGAATCTGCATTCTGTAGTCACGAAGGTATTATACTATGGTGGATGAAAGTCTGAAATATGAAGGAATGTGCATACCGAGTTTAGCCATTAGAAGCAGCTATACTTTATTTCTTATTTAATTTGATGACTTTCTGAGGTCATCTTCAAAACAGAGATATATCTGTTAGTTTCTGGAAGCTAATACAGAGCAAGTGGTAGAATACCCCTCAATCTCCCTAGAGAATTAGCTGTTGGAGAAGTTTTGAATCTGTTAGATATAAGGTCAATAGTCCATCCCAAAACGATACCTACTGACTGCAGAAAATGCGTGAGACACAGAATAGTATGTGAAAAAGAAAAACATCCTTAATTCCACCACACAGAAACAATCATTCTTCATATTTTGGTGTGTTTTCTTCCCCTTGCTTCTATGCCTAGCTTTATACAGTTGGGATCATGCTGTGCCTTCAGTTTTGTGTTTTTGTGCTTTCTTCATGCCAATACTTTGTTACTACAAACTCTTTGAAATGTATGATTTAAAATGGATGAATATTATTACAGTGCATAAATGATTCATCATAGGCTACTTCCCTAATTTGGGGTGTTTACATTGTTTCCGATTGTGCTGTTATTGCATTTTCCTGCAGTGAACATATTTGGCTTACAATTGTTTTAAGTATTTGAGATCATTTCTATTGGAAGATCTTCCTGTAAGTGGGATTTTACGTCAGCTCCCCTGAGTACTTTTAGCTCTTGGTCCTACATGTCCAGTTGCTTCTGAGGACCAGGATCTGCAGCAAAGCAGGAAGCCCAGCAGGGTGTGGTTTTCAACAGAAGACATCTTGACATCTGGGGGCACAAGTCCCTATTTATTTCCCTTCTTATACAAGGCTCCTTTCACTTGCTTATTACTATAAATGAACTTAAGAATAATTTTGTCAAATTGCAAAGAAAGTTTCAGAACACTTATTTGGCTTAAAACCTTGACAAAATAACAGCTATCGCAATATGGAGTGCCTATTTGTTATGTTGTCTGTTTTAGATAAACCCTAGGAGGAGCCTTATGAGCTAAGCATCATTAGCCCTGTCTTATGGTCGGGAAGGCAAGAGTAAAGGATGGCTAACTGGGGAAGTTCGCCAAGCCGGTCATGCTGGAGTTCCGTCCTCAGCCCTCCTCAGAGTGAACCTGCCTGGTGGTCCCCTCTTGATTTCACGTGGTTTGCAGGGAAGGTCTAAGTCAGACTGATCTATAGAGGAAGGAGACGTAATTTTGAAAGGTATTCTCTGCATTGGAGTAGAGAGAGTTTTCTGTTCTGAAATTACAGGAAAAAAGTGTTTGGGTAAGCTCTGTTATTTCCCACAAAGAAAGAGTTTATGTGATTTGGTTCTAAAGAAAGGTGAACGGGGAAGCATGTAAGGCCTTAATTTGAACATTGTGGGACAAGAGAAATGCTGATGCCTGTAAATACATAAAGGAAACCAGACAACTTGTGGAGGGTTAGGAGGGTGACAGGAAACCAGTCAGGGAGCAGAAGGAAAGAGGCAAGTACACGTGTGCTTTTGTGCAGTACAAAGTTATACCCAGTATTTGTGAAAAGCATGTGGATTTGGCAATCAGGAAATTTATAAATGTGATATGTAAAATGTATTTTACTGTGATTATATAAGATAATGTGAAATTGTTTTGAAAATATATGAGTCTCATTTCTTCTCCTTCTTCTTCCTTTTATTTTCTAAATTTGATCAGAGCCACCAGTAGCTCATTTTCAGTAGCCTTTGTAATTCTTCTGTTAGTTTTAAGTTATATAACAGAGCATGAGTCAAGTGTATAACAGAACAGAGGCCTATTTGACTGTCAGCCTTATGCAATGTCACGTTTAGAGACATGGTTTAATTTGAGGCATTATAATTATTTTAATGAGACCAGTAATCAAATGTACATGGTAAATAAAAAACTAGCACAGAAATAATAACAATGTCTGAATCAATGTAATGTCAAAATACATAATATTAAATTTAATCTGGAATTAGTTTATCATCATTTGAAAAATCACAGTTTATCAGACTTCATTGACCAGTGATAATTGTAAGATAAATTTGAGAATTATCAACTCAATAAGGTAAAATCTGATTCCATTCATTTAATAGTATTAAATATTTTTTAGAGGTTTATCTATTGGAAAATTAAAAATGCATTAGAATTTTATCACATGGGAACTACAATTCAAATAGACTTTGGAAAACAGTATTTTATAATTGGCAATTATAGGCAGATTCTTGTAGAAGTAGCTTAAGAACAGGAACAGATAAGGTTCTTCTTTATCTGTCTACGCAGGTGTGCTAACCAGGACCTTTGGTTTCATGAAGAGGGCTTTTTCATACACGTTCTCAAGGACAGTTCTCTTCTTTTAACTAGAGCAGAAAGTATACTCTCTCTGAGTCATTTAAGTACTCACAATGTCTTTTTAAATGGCAAGTTCTCTCTTGTGAATCCCCAGATGGCAAGTTCTTCTTGCCTGTAGCTGCTGGTTCACAAGACCCAGGAAAAAAGTCATTGTAACAATTGTAAAAACACAGAGAAGTGCTGTGAAGCAGTTAGGACACACACAGGTGAGGGGGCGTCTAAGTGGAGGCTGCAGAGATGGCCAGAGATCTCACATATAGTAAACATTTTAGGTGACTAAGATCCTGCTACAGAGTAATGCCCAATATTTTTTAAGGCACCAAAAGAAAATACTTCCAAATTACACACTTTGTAGAAGAAACTCTTAGCAGGTTTATCATGCCAACAGGCAGTGAGCTAAGACAAAGCTTAGAAGGACAGTCAGCCAGAGTCGACCCAGCCAGCCCTGTCTGGCCATTAGCTCCAAGAAGAGTCACTGGCTTGGTTCAAGGGGAGAAGGAGAATGTGGGCTTTTGGATTTTTATAAAGGTGCAATTGCATAACATGCATATTTAATTGGTGTGAAATTTCAAAGGAAAATATTAGAATCAAAAGTAGAAAAATCTTATCATAGAACTATGGTGGCAGGAAAAATAATTATCAGTGTTTACATGAGTATTTCTCCTTCATTTCCAGAATGCATTTTCAAAAAAATGTACTGTTTAATTTTCACAAAACCCTCACTTTTTAGGTGAAAAGAGCTCAGGTGATAGAACACAGAGAAACATGTCTAAGTTTCATCATTGGAAAGTAGAAAAGTCAGGATCCATCTCTAGGCTCAGGGCCTGGGCTAGCACCCTCCATGCAGGACCTTTTCCAGAATGTCTGGATATTTAAGGTGCAACGAAAAGGGATAGAATGGGGGAAAATCTATACTTTGAAATGTCCTAACCTAGAACTCAGATAACACTGCTCTAAAGATAGTTGGTTTATCGTAGCCTGAATAAAATCAAATACAAAATATGTACTATGAAATATAATGTTATAGAGAGGGAACCATATTATAGGAAAATTAAGATATACTATGAAACTGGCTTTAGCAGTTCATTGAAAATTCTGTTTTATTTGTATTTATTTAACAATTTATTTCAAGGTCAAAAGGCAAACCTAAACATAAATGAAACCCAGGACAAGTTCATTTTCAGTTTTAACAACAACAGATAAAATTGGGCCATCACTCTATAATCAATTTGGTTCCTATTTCAGGGATGTAGGTGTCATTTTGACAGAGGACAGTGAAGCTTCTCTGTGTGGCAGCAGAATTACTAAGCCTGCCTGCAACTCAGTTTCCTAATCTCCAGGTGGAGTTAATAATGGATCCTATGTCACAGGGTTGATGAGAAGGATAAATTGCTGAATGAGTGCTAAATGCTGAAACATGGCCAGGTAGGAAGGGAGTGCTAAGTCCAGGCTAGCTATCCTGGGTGTTATGACCAGGAGACCCTGAGGTTTACCAGACCCATGGGGTGGGCACAGCAAAGTCATGTCAGCAGAGTCTCCCTTGCCATGTGAGGGAGCACATTCACAGTCACAGGTTCTGGGGATCAGCATGTGGGCATCCTGCAGTATGGTGCCCTGTGGCTGCATCAGTGTTTATTGAGTCCTTTCTACGTGCCAGACAGTGTTCTAGGTGCTGAGACTCTGTGGTGGGCAGGGTAGAGCATGCCTTCCAGGAGGACTCCTTCTAGTGTGCAGTAAACACATACTTGTCAGTTGGGTCACAAGGATTGCTGAGAAGAGTGATCAGAGTAAGAGGTGGTGAGTGTGCTGGAGAGAAGTGCTCAAGCAGATGTCTAAAGAAAGTGAGCATGTGAGCAGTGCCCTTCATGGAGATGATTGGACAGGTGAGAGAAGCAGCAGATACAGGATGATGAGGAAGCAGTGTGAGGAAAGGGAAGGTTGGTGGGAGGCAGGACCAGAGAAGCAGTTGGGAGGGTCAGATCATGAAGGACCTTGTAGGCCACGCTAGGTAGTATCAGGACGAGCAGTTGGCTGTTGAAGAGTGAAATATGAGCCCATTGAGATGTGACCGTAAAATGACAAACGTTAAAGCTGACTCTGGCTGCCGAGTGGAGAATACACTAAAGTCTAAGGTGGGCAGGCTTAGTAAAGGAGGGACCAGGGAGGAAGTTAAGAGGCAAATGCAACGACCCAGGGGAGGGGCATTTCGGTCAGCAGGGTCTGTTGATGGGCTGATGTGAACGTGAAAGAAGAGGAGTCAGGGATGATCTCCCCAGTGCTTGACCTGAAAACATGATGGGTTCAATTGGCTGTTGTTGAGCTGGTGGGGACAGTAGGAGAAGAGGCTGTAGAGAATCATGAGTGCAGTCTTGGACCTGTGAGATGCTTAGTAGATATCAAAGTGGCCAGGCAGGCCATTGGACATACAGGTCCGGAGTCAGAGAGAAAGAGGTTGGGGATGGAGACATGAACTTGAGAGAGACATTTAAAGCCATTAGATTGAATGAGATCAATCAGACATTGAGTGTCTGAAAAAGGGTCCCTGGACAGCCCTGGAACACACCAGGGTTTAAGGTCAGGAAGGTAAGAAGTGGGCAAGCAAGACTGAGGAGAAGAGGCCAGTGAAGATAAGAAGAGAGTCATGTCCTGCAACTGAGCGGAGAAGTGTTGTAAGAAGGGGATGTGGTCAGCTGAGGGCTGAGACTGGACCTTTGGGTTTGGCAGTGTGGAGGAGCGGCCAGAAGAGGGCTTTCACTGGGAGGCAGTTGGGCAAAGCCCGAGTGGAGTGGGGCAAGAGAAGGTCAGAGAGACAGCAGAGACCTTTGAGCAGAAAACTCCAGTGAGTTTTGATGAGAAGAGAGGCTAAGGATGGAACAATAGCTGGGATGGGATATAGGGTGAATGAAAGACTTTTTAAAGACCTGATGTAATTACTGATAGGAATGGTTGGGGGGAGGGAGACCCGTGTGTGATAAGCACCAGTATGATTCATGTGCTTTATAATCATATATGTGGGGCACCCAGTGTGGCTGTGGGGAGGGAAGGGGCTGAGTCTAGAGAAGTGGGCAGAGTCAGATGAAGGAGGTGTGGCCTGCAAGACCAGGACCTGGGTTGCACCTTGCAGGTGGTAGGATTCTGAACCAGGCTGCAGTGGTTGGGGACAGGAGTGGAGCGTCTACATGGAGGGTGGCAGACAGGGGTAGGGTGGACTTAAGCACTGTCTAGGGAGCTGACAGGCAGGACCAGGGGCACCTTTGACAGGAGCACCATCTAAGAGTTCTGGCATAATGTTTTATGGCCATGAATTTATCCACATAAAGCACACATGTCAATCCATGTTTTCCACCATAAGAGGGAACAACTCTTATTTGGAAACTTGGGGTTGACTTTCACGTCTGGCTATATCCACCATGCTTTTTTTTAAAAAAATTTTACATATTTTTTAACATGATTAGCTAAAGTGGCGTGCAATGGAAATTTGAAGAAAACATCACAAAACCATGCCATTTAGAGGTACTTATTTAGTGAGCTTAAAGTAACAAGCAAATAAACTGAAGATACATTTATCAGAAGTAATTAAATACTGAAGAAAAAATGCAGAAAGAAATGCAATTCAAGAAAACAGATAAGCTGCTGCTTAAAAGCAATTCTGTTCCAGTCCCAAAGTAAGTTCACATTAAAGCTGGTCTGCAGATGCAATTACCTATCCTATTTTATGGAAATCAAAAAATGGCTGTCAGCATAAGCAGAGATAACATCACAAGAAATGTGTCACACATTGCCATCAATAGCACCATTTGTGGTATGAGACAAAAGATTTTTCTTCCACAGAAATGATGACATAGCTTGAACTTGAACTTGAACTTGAACCCTTTACTGAAATAAGGAGACCTCATCAGGCATCACTTGGTAAAATGAAGCACCTTTAAAGATGGACTCTACCTCATAGTGTTATTATTACTAGTAGAGATTGTAATACTGATAGAAAAGATACATTGGAGTAAAATTTCCTCAAAAAGAAAAAGACTCTTAGATTTGACTACCAGTACAACTCTTTGCTCACTCCTCTTTCAGAGTAATGCATGGATTCTACTGCAGGTTTCACCCTGTGGTCGTAACTGATTTTGGAGACAGTTCTCTTGGGATCCCTGCCCTGCTGTATTCAGACTCCTCCCTCCCCATTCCTCCCCGACTCCCCGTCAGAAACCCTGCTGATGGCCTCATCCATCCTGCCTCTACCCCCTGCCATCACCTGAGCAATGGGTCTCTACGCCTCCAGTCTTTCCTCTTCTAAGTCCATCATCCCCAAGGTGCCCGGGGGCCACAAGGAAAGAAAATGCCCCTGTTAAGATGCTCTGAGTTTCCCACCACCTTCAGGCTAGATCCTAGAGGTGGAGATTTTCACATGAATACGCCATGATTTGAGCCACACACGTGGCTCTTCTCACCAGAGTTCAACGTACCCTCTGCAAATATCAGTATTTCTTTTCTTTTTTAAAATTTTTATTGGAGTATAGTTGATTTACAATGTTGTGTTAGTTTCTGCTGTACAACAAAGTGAATCAGTTATAAATATACATATATCCACTCTTTTAGATTCTTTTCCCATATAGTTCATTACAGAGTATTGAGTAGAGTTCCCTGTTCTATAGAGTAGGTCCTTATTAGTTATCTGTTTTATATATAATAATGTGTATATGTCAATACTAATCTCCCAATTTTTAGTGCCACTGCTCACAACCCCTTCCTTTAGCTTGAGACCTGATCTTCATGCTTGAAAGCTTAGGTCTGCTTTCCTCTCCTCTGACCCCATACAAAGCTTGATCCCTCCCCTTTGGGTACATAGAATGCCCTGCATATTGCAAAGATTCCTGCACCAACCATGTTCTACAGAAATTCTCTGGGAACATGGCCTATTCTTTTAGATGCAGTCATGTTCCCTAGGTTGGGGATGCCACCTTTCTCATTGACACCACCAGTTCTCACCACAATACCAAGCACATGGCTGATGTCCACAATACCTATGTTGAGCTGAGCTGCTGGGGTAAGCACTGGGCCCAACCCGACAGCCTCTCTGAAGACGTGACAGAGAAGAGACACTCTCTGGGGTCATTTGGAGTCACTCTGGCAGTTGGCTCACCTTTCTGTTTCCAATCTAGACAGGCTTAGAACAGTACCTCTCCCCCATGGCTGCACATGAAGATCACTTGGGGACATTATAAAAATACGAGTGCTTATTCCTCCTGGGTGAATTAAAGCCGAGTCTCTAGGGCCTAGAAACCCCTAGAAACCCGGAAGAGGCTAATGCAGAAGTCACAGAATCAAACGCCTTGAAGAGACCAGATGTAAGACCACGGGGACAGGTGGGAAATTTGTACAATTGCTAGAGTTGACCCTTTCTAAAGTCATTTACATTTATTGTTCTGAAAACTCTGCTGGTGAAATAAACCCATTAGTGGACCACGTTTCATGGCTATCTGTTCCCCACTCCACCTCATCAGAAATCTCTGAAAGACCCAGGACCTCAAGCCTGGCAGGGGCCACTCATAGCATTTTAGGAAGCCCTTCCACCCCCTGAGCATCTTGTTCCACCCGTATCACTGCCCATGTCACAACCACCACCTTCCTTCTTCAGTCTGGAATATGGGGCTCAGAGTTCAAGCTTAGGGATCGAGTCCTTGTGCCTTTTGTATAGACCTGTACCTGAGTAGGAAGATATAAAAAATGAGGATGTTTTAACATGTGTGGTTAGGTCTACATTTCCTTTATGATCCCTTTTCTGGAACATCAATCTGAAAATATTGCAACTGTTTCATAAACTAAATGTGTTTGTAGAAAACTGGCAGTAACTATAAGGAAATAGTTCGTATTTTCAGAGAACCTAGTTCATTAATCCTGATACTGAAGGGGAAATCACCAAATTTTTCAAGCATTTCTACTTTATCTAAGGTCATTCTCAGAAATAACGAATCTAGTCTCAGCTCACAAAATCTGCTCCCCCTGAGATCAGAGCCTTCAGCTTATCCTGGAAGCAGCTGTGTACTCACAGCTTACCTGAGGGCCGGCAGAGCTCTTTGGTTTTACTCAGAACAGTGAAGATGCAAGCTGGAGCCTGCTTTCTGTACCTTAGAGGGCTGAGGGCATCTTGTGTTTCCACCTGGAGGACTCGTGGATTTGCTCACTGTGTGTAATTGCTCACCGAAGGCACAGCCCACTCTGTGTGTGTTATTTTGTTTTCCTAGCTCAAATGGAACAAAGCAAGCTGAAGTCACTCTGTATATTAGAAGCAGTCTGTAAAGATTGTACAGCTTGATATGCATGAGCAAGTTCACCAGACCTCTCTGAGAGTCTCCTGTATCCTGGCACGTCATTTGCTTTCAGTGGTAAGGGAAGGGCCTTCCTCTCCGTAGCAGTGAAGACAGTGCATTTTGTAACAATGAGCTGCAGATGAATGGTTTTTGAGGAGGATCTATGGACTGAGGAGGACTTCCCAGTTGTTCATGAGAGGAACCTCTACTCCTGCCCCGACAGGCATTTTTAGGACTTTTTTAGAAACCGTTTCGTACCTCCTAGGGCCTACCTTCAGTAAAAATAGAGAAGAAATCACTGCAAATCCCCAGCCACGGCCTCTCTAAAAAAAAAAAAAAAAAGTCCACAGATAAATAGAAGAAGCAGTTACAGCAAAAGATGGCAGATATTGAAATTCCTGCAAGAAAAGTGTAATTATGTGTAAATGGGTGTAGGTATATTTGAACTCTTTGGCCAAAAAGTGGAAGAAGAGCTTTGGAAGTCTTAGACATTGCATGCTATCCCATTGCTTTTGGCAATGATTTGGGTATTTGTGAAGCAGGATTCAGAGCCATGTGGAATGGTGTTTGTCTGAGTCAGTGGTGGAACAGTGTACCAGAGTGTCCGGGAGGCAGTTCTCCTGGAGACAGGCACTGGGACTGCATGGTCTGTGGGCATCTCCATGGTCTCTATCTCTGGGCAGTCAAGGCTATTCAAAGCAAATATAATTTAAGAACATTTTCACAACAGATGTAATAGTTTTTAAAAATGTTCTTGAAACATTAAAGTATGCTTTTTCTTTTATTTTTTCTCATTGTGACTTTATTTTACATTTTTTATTGAGATATAATTGATATATAACATTGTGTACGTTTAGGGTGTGTTGATTTGATACATTTATATATTGTAATATGATCACCACCTTAGCATTAGCTGACACCTCTATCATGTCACATAATTATCATTTCCTTAAGTGGAAACACTTAAGATCTAGCCTCTTAGTAACTTTGAAGTTTATAACACAGTATTGTTAAGTATAACTACTATGCTGTGCATTAGATCCCCAGAACTTATTTACCTTCTAGTTTCAGGTTTGTAACCTTAAATAACACCTCCCCAATTCCATCACCCCCAGCCCCTGGTTACCACCATTCTACTGTTTCTATGAGTTGGCTTTTTTAGATTCCACATACAAGTGATAAGCCTTTTCTACTAGTGTGCAGGCTTTCATCTCTCTTCTAAGTTAAAGAGCCAATGGGGACCTTCCAAAAATTGGACACTTGGACCAAGCCCAGAATTGAATAACCAAACTGGTGAGAGTTATGAGCACCATGCGAAGTGGACATTGAGGTCAGATTTAGTTTGAGCAATAGTTGTTCAACTGGGCGTGTGCACAGACTTTCTTTCATAAACTTGAAGGACAGTGTTAAACCCCTTCGTCCTGACATTAGGTCTTCAAGGCTGAGTGCTTTGTCTTTCTAAAGTGTGAAACTACAATAGATGTCAGAGAAAAGGGAATTCAATATTTTTAAATACTAAGTCACAGAGTAAAAAAAGTATGTGTCTGTGGGCTCCATACTAACAGGACTGAATTTTAGGTTGTTAGAGCTTCAACAATATGCATTTTAATGGTGATGGGAAAATTAGATCCAAAGAACTTTATAGTGTCTCATTCAAAAGGGAGTCACTTTAGGCCATTAGAGAGTTGATCTGTTTAGATGCAGTCAGTGAAAATGACCAATTTTTGAGAAGTGGGTGGGGCAGGTACACATCAGTGCTGCCCTCAGATCCACCTGCTGATGGCAGAGCTCAGCGTCCATTCCAGCCACTTCACGGAAGAGAAAGCACATGAGCACAGTGGGGCCCCACAATCAGGCACTACAGGGAGGTCCCAGGAGCCCTCTGTTCTTCTCCCAAGTACCAAGGGTGCTGACTTCTCGGGACCACAGCTGGCTCTCAGCTGGGTTGAGTTCCCCTTGAAGCCAAGCCAGATGTGCAGGTCAGGTTCTTGGTAATAAGACATATCTTGCTATTTGCACTTCTGAAAAAGCAGCGATGGATGCCTGAGGTGGAACCCATGATGTTCAGGTGTGTTACCATCTTCTAGACTTGTGACTTTCTTTCCCTCCAGATAACTTACTCGGTTTGCCCAAATATGCTCAGGGCCATTTCTCATTTCCAGCTGCTCCATCAACATACACTTTTGAGGCCTGGATAACGTCACTGAATTGTACAAACTAGACTGTTCTTCCTGTGAACCTCCTAGAAGGTTCTGCCCGTCTTCTCAGGGTTTTATCGTAAGTTGACATGTTGGGTCACACAGAACACTGCTCCCTGAGGCTCTGCTCTGAGGCGACATCACGTAAAGCCAGGGTTTTCAGCCTGGGCTTCACAATTCCTGCTCCCTGCATCCTGTGCTTTGGCTGGAGCCAAGTGTGCTGGCAGCTGGCAGTGCTGATGGTACAGAAGCCCACAGACTCTGTCGTCCCTTCACCATATGCTCCAGTCCTGGCTTAATGCTCATAGCACAAATGCTCCCAATTAAGGATACAGGGAAATTTGGGCACACCAATCTTACTTTCAAATTGGATAAAGTTTTTAATGTCCCCCCGACACCCCATAGCCCATTGCAGTTGACTCACTAACAAAATGAAGACTCAGTTTTTCTGTGTTTAAACCAAACTTCTGAAATACCCTGTGAGTGGGTTAGGCTCTGCTAGTCCATGTGCAGTGACTAATATGTCTTTAAAATGGCTACACTATTGACACAAACAGCTCTTCAGAATCTGGGAGGGATGGATTTAGAGCATCATGTAAGGTTGATGGGAGACCAGCCCAGAGCCAGCATTCTCTGGCTGGCTATTGAAGAATTAGGGTTATTCAAGATATTCAAGAATAAGGCTTATGTATGCAAAACAATAACCTGGGTAGTACAAGAGATCATTCTCAGATGCCCTCCCGTCAAGACAAGTCACCATATTATTCCCTGGTTTCTATACTTTGAGAAGAATTTGTAAGAAATAATTAATACAAGTTTGAACTCTTTCTTTTGTTTCTCCATTAAAAAGCTTTTCACAAATGCCAACCAGTTCTGTAAAAGATGAAACCAATGACAACATCACAATATTCACCAGGATCTTGGATGGGCTCCTGGATGGCTACGACAACAGACTGAGGCCTGGGCTCGGAGGTTGGTGTATGCTCCTTGGCTGAGGCCCTCGAGGCCCAAGGGAAATTTTTGCTTAAACCAAGCTCATGTTTCCTGTGGTTCAAACAATTCCTCAAAGAGCTTCCCTGCTAGCAGTTTGAATTGGTGGTGTTGCTAAGGCTTCTGCATATTATCATTTTCCAGATGCGAGAAGCCAAGGGAAGTGGTCTCCCTGCAAACTCCCTTTTCTTCCCAGATAATGGTAAGGCCATCTGGTCCACTTAAGGAGGAACCACTTCTTAGGTGTTACTGAAGCGGAGGTTACCCTATGTTAGGAAATACTTTAAAATCAAAGTCATACCCTCCCATCTATGCGAGTCCTTTTCAGAAATCCACTATTCAGTGCAAGTGCTCATCACACCATGGCATGTTACAGGTTTAATTTTTCACTAGAGCCATAATCACAGTTTTTACTTTGACTCTATAAAGTTGATAAAACTAAATGGATAGTAAAATATGCTTTCAGGGTACAACTGGCTTAATTTTGTGCTGAGAATCATGTGCCGTTTCAGGCATGTGTGGTGCCCTTGGCTCTAACCGATTTAGATGTGGTACATTTGAACCTGCTCCATTAGGTAAGGAGGGACCTGCTAGCAAATACATTCCCAGAAGAATATGTTTAGTCCTCCATTATTTGCATTTTTAGCAGGGACATTTACTTAAAGCATGATTCGACATTCTCTGCCTTTTTGGCAAGACAAGTCCACGTAGGCTCCTTGACACCGTTTTACTCCACCCTGAGTTATGTCCCTGTGAATTGTGAGCTGGGGCCCTGGTGAGGAACCTGTGTCTGTGTTTCAGAGCGTATCACTCAGGTGAGAACGGACATCTACGTCACCAGCTTCGGCCCGGTGTCTGACACGGAAATGGTAGGTGCGAGGCGCGGCCCCACCCAGACCACTCTAAACCCTGAAGGCACTGGCCCAGGGCCTCCTCTCCTTGAGTTGTCACCTGGTTGCCTCCCTTTGCACTAGGAATACACCATAGATGTGTTTTTCCGACAAAGCTGGAAAGACGAAAGGCTTCGGTTTAAAGGGCCCATGCAGCGCCTGCCTCTCAACAACCTCCTTGCCAGCAAAATCTGGACTCCAGACACCTTCTTCCACAATGGGAAGAAGTCCATTGCCCACAACATGACCACGCCCAACAAGCTGCTGCGGCTGGAGGATGATGGCACTCTGCTCTACACCATGCGGTGAGCGTGCTGAGTCGTGCCCTGGGCTGCCGGGCAGGGGTGGGGGTGGGTGGGGCCGAGAGGAGATGGGCTGGTTTGAGGATTCTGTCGTGTGTGTGATGGGTATTTTTTCCTTTTGACCTACCTATACTGATGTCCATGTAGCTTATTTCTTTGAACTGCTATGGGTTCATAGTATTTATCTATATTTGTTTTTTGATTGAAGATCAAGGGCATCTTTGTTGTTTTTTTTTTCTGGCTGCGCTGGGTCTTTGTTGCTGCACGTGGGCTTTCTCTAGTTGCCATGGGTGGGGCTACTGTTCGTTGTGGTGCACAAGCTTCTCGTTGTTGTGGCCTCTCTTGTTGCAGAGCCCGGGCTCTAGGCGCTTGGGCTTCAGTAGTTGTAGCATGCAGGATCAGTAGATGAAGCGTGCAGGCTCAGCAGTTGCAGCTCACGGGCTCTAGAGAGAGGGCTCAGTAGTTCTGGCCCACCAGCTTAGTTGCCCTGCAGCATGTGGGATCTTCCTGGACCAGGAATCAAACCCCTGTCCCCTGCATTGGCAGGCGGATTCTTAACCACTGCACCACCAGGGAAGTACAGATCAAGGGCATCTTTGGAAGAGTGACCCAGATAATGTAAGTTAGGGAAATTTTATTTTAAAAGAAATTTTATTTTAAAAATCCAAGGAGAACGCTTTTTTGTTGCAATTGTGCAACGCTTTTGACATTTTAAAAGTCTGTTTCTTGTATGGTTTGATAACATTTCAAATGCTGAGGTTAAAATTTAGTATTTCTCATTTAAAATGATCATTAGTCATTTTTTAAAAAAATTCTGAATTATTCATTGCATCTGAGTAAATCAATAAATTGACCAGTCAGAGAGACTCCTTTATAGCTTTTCAGGTTCCATGGTGGGCCTAAGTGGACTTTAGAAAATATTTTTTAAATTAACAAAAAGGAAAGAAAAAAGGCACTAAAGTCAAGTTAAAAAAAAAAAGCACATGCATTTTTGTAGCTGTTATTGGAATTTCTCTATCTTAGTTACAATTCTTCACAATAAACTTTATATTTAAAAGAATAATCATAGTGGAAAATAATATTGATACAGTCATCTTCAGAGGCTGCATGTCCTAACATAATTTTGAGGAATGCTTTGGCACATTGTATCCCAAACCTATTTGACAACAGGTCTCGATTTATAACAACCCAATAAGGATTCTGATCAGTGATCTGTGCACACACCTTGGCATTTTGTTCCAGTCCTCACTCTTCCCTTTTCCCTACATTGATCTGGGAGGTGTTTCACTCATAGAAGGAGACAAGAGTTGTGAACATCACATCAGTGTCTGAGACAGTGCCTTCTCCATGCAGAGAGTATGTGAAAAGCTGAGAAATATCTTAAGGGTCGACAGTTAGTCCTTTGCCATCATTCTATGGAAAAGGAAGCCTGGGCAATGAAATCAAGAGCACTTTATTCAGCCCTGTGAGCAGAGAGCAGGTATGGAGATGAGTTCCACATCCTGGAGGATGCCAGGGGTCGCCAGAGTGGGGACACTGTGTGGGCCTACCGTTCTGCGTTCCATTCATAGAATAAAAATATCCCTGATCCCCATGGATTATTGCCCTTGATTCACACCTGGTTCCTATCCTGCACAGATCAGTTAGGTCCATCGCCTAAGACAATGGGATGCTTCATCCCATGCACAATTGCTTGGACAGGATGGTGAGATAAACCCCTGGTCTAGAAGGGGAAGAGGCAGCAGAGGGGTGTCTGTGTACCAGGCAACTTCACAAACACAGACAGCCCTTCAGTCCTCAGACAGCCCAGCCAGCTGGGGGACACCATTTCCATTAACCAAAAAACAGCTTGAGGCTTAGAGTTGTTTGGTAATCAGCCCAAGGTCACGCAGCTAGAGAGGGGGGCAGCAGGAATTTGAGTTCAGGTATGAGCAATTTCCTTGTTTAATCCACCACATTTGAAAATTGGAGGGATGCAACATTATTAGACATATAATGGCCTTTGTCTTACCTTTGTTAAAGTGTCATGCGGAAGATGGTGAGACCCAGAGCAACTTGTCAGCAGTAATTTGTCCTTGTTTATGTAGAGGAAGCCTGCTGCTAACGAGTTGCAAAGTTGATGACCAATTTTCTTTTTCAGTCTTATAAAACATTTGGAAAGTGGAAATAGTTCCATTTGAAAGTGTTAGGAATTTTAATATGATGGAGCTATAGCTGTAATTTGATAGCACTTTAATCTACTGATTTAGCAAAGACAGCAAAATGGCAACAGGAGTTAACTGGTGATAGGACGGATCACACACACAGCCCCGTCCAGGTCCCACCCTGTCACTGAGCGTCCAGAGGTACAGCCTTTCTGTTTAGCACTTGGATCACTCCTGCCAAGCTTTATAAAAGCAGTGATATACTTTGACCCAGTAATTTCTACGTAATGTCCATCTTAAGGAAATAATTAGGAATAAGGACTAAGCTTTATGCACAAAGGTTTCTATTGTCATATGGCTTATGATACCAAACATTGGAAAAAATATAAAAATTCCATACAGTCTTCAACTAAAATTATATTTAAAAATTTTTATTCAGACTTTGGACCTACCTAAAAAGATGGAACATGAACATGAAGAACAAACTAGGGTTCACGTGAGACAAATGTTGTTTTAACCTGAGACAAATGTTTTAACCTGAGACAAATGTTGAGAAATGTCTGAAAAAGTACTGTTAGCAACTTCTAAAAAGTAACTCTATAGCGATTATGGTACATGGGAGGGATTCATTTATGTAAAATCCCCACCATGCTCCAGAAATCATTTAAGGTAATATTCAAAAACACACACAATTCAGATGGATGGAATTCTTTAAATAGGTGATTCCAAAAAGCCAAGGAAACATAAGCCATTGATGCCATTTGCTCCCAAAATGTCTTTTCTAAAAAGCCTTATTAGGTGCTTGCCTGGAAGTGATCTACAATTTCAGTTCTGAAGAACTTTCTACCACCTGTGTGTAATCTGTTTACAGGATCTAATGATAAAAGTCACTAGCTGTTCAGGGTAAGCCCAAAGAAAGCAACAGACATTTCCTGTTGGACTGTCAAGCAGAGGACACGTAAAGTACCAAGCAGTTTCTTCCAGGATGTTCTTGTAGCAAACAAAATGATATATTTTATAGAACCATCCCCAGAGTTGTGCTTCGGATGTCAGGCTGGTGGCCAGGCATTCTCAAGGGGACCCTCAGCACAGCAGTCTCCTCGGTCATCCTTGCCAGAGCTGGAGAAGGAAGAGGCACAGAACCCAAAGCTTGACTTCAGTCCACCCAAGGACTGAATGACTGTCTTTCTGGCCAGGCTTGCTAATTGTTTGGTTTTTTTGCTGGGTAGAACTTTAGGTCATCATTGAGTAGCAGCAAGTTCTGATTTCACTCCCCAGCAAGCCCAAGCAGTCCTGGGTGACCACATCTCTCAGGGCACATGCCAAATCGCATGACACATTTTCTTTATAACAAGTGAACTGGGAGATAGTGACCAGCTCTCATCTCCGTTTCCTCCACACGCTTGGAAGGTGCAGACTTTTGTGAGAACCACCTTAGGGCTTATTCCCCTGGCCTTTGGGTCCCTGACAGAAGAGCCAATCTCTCTTACTTAGTTTCTGGTGTAGGAAACCACAACAGGCAAGAAAGGAATTACTAGAAGGCAGGCTGTGCTAGTACAACATGGTATCAGAAAACCTGGCTGCTGTTCCACCCAGGATCACCATGTCCATGCTTGTGGGCAGATATTTGAGAGTGCCGGCGACTGTGCCATCATGGGTAATAAAATGCCCTGCACTTGGGAAAAGAGCACTGGACAGAGTGGGGTCACTCTGCATTGTCACTCTGGCACACTATGAATTCCCCCATGCTATTTTTATTTTGAGAAAGGCATATTTTATGATTGTTTACACCCTGTTTAGATTTTCATTATTAGTGAAAAACACTGCTTTGAATTGGGGTGATAGGAAGAGAAAAGAGCATGGAATTTGGAGTTAGGCTCACTTAAGGTCGAGTCTGAACTTGATCATAGAGCGGTCATGAGTACTTTGCTGTTCTAGTTTAATCTCTTAGAACCACGATTTGTTATTTTCTTTTTTTTAAACACCTTTGTTGGAGTATAATTGCTTTAAAATGTTGTGTTAGTTTATGCTGTATAACAAAGTGAATCAGCTACATGTATACATATATCCCCATATTCCCTCACTCTTGCATCTCCCTCCCACCCTCCCTATCCTACCTCTCTAGGTGGTCACAAAACACTGAGCTGATCTCCCTGTGCTCTGCGGCTGCTTCCCACTAGCCATCTATTTTATATTTCGTGGTGTATATATGTCAATGCTACTCTCACACTTTGTCCCGGCTTACCCTTCCCACTCCCTGTGTCCTCAAGTCCATTCTATACGCCTGTGTCTTTATTTCTGTCCTGCCCCTTTTGGTTTTTTTTTTTTTTAGATTGCATATATGTGTGTAAGCATATGGTATTTTTCTCTTTCTGACTTACTTCACTCTGTATGACACACTCTAGGTCCATCCACCTAACTACAAATAACTCAATTTCCTTTCTTTCTGTGGCTGAGTAATAGTCCATTGTATATATGTGCCACATCTTCTTTATCCATTCTTCTGTCAATGGACACTTAGGCTGCTTCCATGGCCTGGCTATTGTAAATAGTGCTGCAATGAACATTGTGGTACTTGACTCATTTTGAATTATGGTTTTCTCAGGGTATATGCCCAGTAGTGGGATTGCTGGGTCATATGGTAGTTCTAGTTTTACTTCTTTAAGGAACCTCCATAGTGTTCTCCATAGTGGCTGTATCAATTTACATTCCTACCAACAGTGCAAGAGGGTTCCCTTTTCTCCGCACCCTCTCCAGCATTTATCGTTTGTAGATTTTTTTAAGATGGCCGTTCTGACTGGTGTGAGGTGATACCTCATTGTAGTTTTGATTCGCATTTCTCTAATAATTAGTGAAGTTGAGCAGCTTTTCATGTGCTTCTTGGCCATCTGTATGTCTTCTTTGGAGAAATGTCTATTTAGGTCTTCTGCCCATTTTTGGATTAGTTTGTTTGTTTTTTTGATACTGAGCTGCATGAGCTGCTTGTATATTTTGGAGATTAATCCTTTGTCAGTTGCTTCGTTTGCAAATATTGTCTTCCATTCTGAGGGTTGTCTTTTGGTCTTGTTTATGGTTTCCTTTGCTGTGCAAAAGCTTTGAAGTTTCATGAGGTCCCATTTGTTTATTTTTGTTTTTATTTCCATTACTCTAGGAGGTGGGTCAAAAAGGATCTTGCCGTGATTTATGTCATAGAGTGTTCTGCCTATGTTTTCCTCTAAGTGTTTTATAGTGTCTGGCCTTACATTTAGGTCTTGATTCCATTTTGACTTTATTTTTGTATACAGTGTTAGGGAGTGTTCTAATTTCATTCTTTTACATGTAACTGTCCATTTTTCCCAGCACCACTTATTGAAGAGGCTGTCTTTTCTACATTGTATTTCTTGCCTCCTTTATCAAAGATAAGGTGACCATATGTGCGTGGGTTTATCTCTGGGCTTTCTATACTGTTCCATTGATCTATATTTCTATTTTAGTGCCAGTACCATACTGTCTTGATTGCTGTAGCTTTGTAGTATAGTCTGAAGTCAGGGAGCCTGATTCCTCCAGCTCCATTTTTCTGTCTCAATATTGCTTTGGCTATTTGGGGTCTTTTATGTCTTCATACAAATCGTGAAATTTTTTGTTCTAATTCTGTGAAAAATGCCATTGGTAGTTTGATAGGGATTGCATTGAATCTGTACATTGCTTTGGGTAGTATGGTCATTTTTACAATACTAATTCTTCCAATCAAAAAACATGGTATATCTCTCCATCTACTTGTGTCGCCTTTAATGTCTTTCATCAGTGTCTTATAGTTTTCTGCATAAAGGTCTATTGCCTCTGTAGGTAGGTTTATTCCTAGGTATTTTATTCTTTTTGTTGCAATGGTAAATGGGAGTGTTTCTTAAAGTTCTTTTTCAGATGTTTCATCATTAGTGTATAGGAATGCAAGAGATCTCTGTGCAATAATTTTGTATCCTGCTACTTTACCAAGTTCACTGATTAGCTCTATTAGTTTTCTGGTAGCATGTTTAGGATTCTCTAATATAGTATCATGTCATCTGAAAACAGTGACAGTTTTACTTCTTTTCCAATTTGGATTCCTTTTATTTCTTTTTCTTCTCTGATTGCTGTGGCTAAAACTTACAAAACTATGTTGAATAACAGCAGTGAGAATGGGCAACCTTGTCTTGTTCCTGATCTTAGAGGAAATGGTTTCAGTTTTTCACCATTGAGAACAATGTTGCCTGTGGGTTTCTTGTATATGGCCTTTATTATGTTGAGGTAATTTCCGTCTATGCGTACTTTCTAGAGGGCTTTTATCGAAAATCGGTGTTGAATTTCGTTGAAAGCTTTTTCTGCATCTATTGAGATTATCATATGACTTTTATTCTTCAGTTTGTTAATATGGTGTATCACATTGGTTGATTTGCATATATTGAAGAATCCTTGCATTCCTGAGATAAACCCCAGATGATCATGGTGTATGATCCTTTTAATGTGCTGTTGGATTCTGTTTGCTACTATTTTGTTGAGGATTTTTGCATTTATGTTCATCAGTGATACAGGCCTGTAGTTTTCTTTCTTTGTGACATCTTTGTCTGGTTTTGGTATCAGGATGATGGTGGCCTCGTAGAATTAGTTTGGGAGTGTTCCTTCCTCTGCTATATTTTGGAAGAGTTTGAAAAGGATAGGTGTTAGCTCTTCTCTAAAGGTTTGATAGAATTTGCCTGTGAAGCCATCTGGTCCTGGGCTTTTGTTTGTTGGAAGATTTTTAATCACACTTTTAATTTCAGTGCTTGTGATTGGTCTGTTTATATTTTCTATTTCTTCCTGGTTCAGTCTCGGAAGGTTGTACTTTTCTAAGAATTTGTCCATTTCTTCCAGGTTGTCCATTTTATTGGCATATAGTTGCTTGTAGTAGTCTCTCATGACCCTTTGTATTTCTGCAGTGTCAGTTGTTTTTTCTCCTTTTTCATTTCTAATTCTGCTGATTTGAGTCTTCTCCCTTTTTTTCGTGATGACTCTGGCTAATGGTTTATCAATTTTGTTTATCTTCTCAAGGAATCAACTTTTAGTTTTATTGATCTTTGCTATTGTTTCCTTTATTTCTTTTTCATTTATTTCTGCTCTGATCTTTATGATTTCTTTCCTTCTGCTAATGTTCGTTTTTTTCTGGTCTTCCTTCTCTAATTGCTTTTGTGTAAAGTTAGGTTGTTTATTTGAGACTTTTCTTATTTCTTGAGGTAGGACTGTATTGCTATAAACTTCCCTCTTAGAACTGCTTTTGCTACATTCCATAGGTTTTGGGTCATCGTGTTTTCATTTTCATTTGTTTTTAGGTACTTTTTTATTTCCTCTTTGATTTCTTCAGTGATCTCTTGCTTATTTGGTAGCATATTTTTTAGCCTCCATCTGTTTGTATTTTTTACCATTTTTTTCTGTAATTTATATGTAGTCTCATAGCATTCTGGTCAGAAAAGATACGTGATACTATTTCAAGTTTTTTAAATTTACCATGGCTTGATTTGTGACCCAAGATATGATCTATCCTGGAGAATGTTCCATGAGCACTTGAGAAAAATGTGTATTCTGTTGTTTTTGGATGGAATGTCCTATATCAATTAAGTCCATCTTGTTTAATGTATAATTTAAAGCTTGTGTTTCCTTATTTATTATCATTTTGGATGATCTGTCCATTGGTGAAAGTGGGGGGGTTAAAGTCCCCTACTATGATTGTATTACTATCGATTTCCCCCTTTTATTACTGTTAGCATTTGTCTTATGTATTGAGGTGCTCCTATGTTGGGTACATAAATATTTACAATTGTTATATCTTCTTCTTGGATTGATCCCTTGATCATTATGTAGTGTCCTTCTTTGTCTCTTGTGATAGTCTTTATTTTAATGTCTATTTTGTCTGATATGAGACTTTCTACTCCAGCTCTCTTTTGATTTCCATTTGCATTGAATATCCTTTTCCATACCCTCACTTTCAGTCTGTATGTGTCCCTAGGTCTGAAGTTCATTTCTTGTAGAAAGCATATATACAGGTGTTGTTTTGGTATCCATTTAGTGAGCCTGTTTTTTGGTTGGAGCATTTAATCCATTCACATTTAAGGTAATTATCGATATGCATATTCCTATTACCATTTTCTTAATTGTTTTGGGTTTGTTTTTGTAGGTCCTTTTCTTCTCTTGTGTTTCCCAGCTAGAGAAGTTCCTTTAGCATTTGTTGTAAAGCTGGTTTGGTGGTGCTGAATTCTCTTAACTTTTGCCTGTCTGTAAAGATTTTAATTTCTCTGTCAAATCTGAATGAGATCCTTGCTGGGTAGAATAATCTTGGCTGTAGGTTTTTCCACTTCATCACTTTAAAAATGTCCTGCCACTCCCTTCTGACTTGCAGAGCTTTAGATGAAAGATCAGCTGTTAACCTTATGGGGATTCCCTTGGATGTTATTTGTTGCTTTTCATTTGCTGCTTTTTTTAAAATTTAATTTTATTTATCTTTTTATACAGCAGGTTCTGATTAGTCATCCATTTTATACACATCAGTGTATACATATCAATCTCAGTCTCCCAATTCGTCACACCAGCACCAGCACCAGCACCACCACCCCCAAGCCGCTTTCCCCCCTTGGTGTCCATACGTTTTTTCTCTACTTCTGTGTCTCAATTTCTGCTCTGCAAACCGGTTCATCTGTGCCATTTTCTAGGTTCCACATATATGCATAAATATACGATATTTGTTTTTTCTTTCTGACCTACTTCATTCTGTATGACAGTCTCTAGATGCATCCACATCTCTACAAATGACCCAATTTTGCTCCTTTTTATGGCTGAGTAATATTCCATTGTATATATGTACCACATCTTTTTTATACATTCGCCTGTCGATGGGCATTTAGGCTGCTTCCATGACGTGGCTATTGTAAATAGTGCTTCAGTGAACGTTGCGGTGCATGTGTCTTTTTGAATTATGGTTTTCTCTGGGTATATGCCCAGTAGTGGGATTGCTGGATCATATGGTAGTTTTAGTTTTAGTTCTTTATGGAACCTCCATACTGTTCTCCATAGTAGCTGTATCAATTTACATTCCCACCAACAGTGCAAGAGGGTTCCCTTTTCTACAACCCCTCTCCAGCATTTGTTGTTTGTAGATTTTCTGATGATGCCTATTCTGACTGGTGTGAGGTGATACCTCATTGTAGTTTTGATTTGCGTTTCTCTAATAATTAGTGATGTTGAGCCACTTTTCATGTGCTTCTTGGCCATCTGTATGTCTTCTTTGGAGAAATGTCTATTTAGGTCTTCTGCTCATTTTTGGATCAGGTTGTTTGTTTTTTTTTTAATATTGAGCTGCATGAGCTGTTTATAGATTTTGGAGATTAATCCTTTGTCCAATGATTCGTTTGCAAATATTTTCTCCCATTCTGAGGGTTTTCTTTTTGTCTTGTTTATGGTTTCCTTTGCTGTGCAAAAACTTTTAAGTTTCATCAGGTCCCATTTGTTTATTTTTGTTTTTATTTCCATTACTCTAGGAGATGGATCAAAAAATATCTTGCTGTGATTTATGTCAAAGAGTGTTCTTCCTAGTTTTCTTCTAAGAGTTTTATAGTGCCCAGTCTTACATTTAGGTCTCTAATCCATTTTGAGTTTATTTTTGTGTATGGTGTTAGGGAGTGTTCTAATTTCATTCTTTTATATGTAGCTGTCCACTTTTCCCAGCACCACTTATTGAAGAGACTGTCTTTTCTCCATTGTATATCCTTGCCGGCTTTGTCATAGATTAGTTGACAATAGGTGCGTGGGTTTATCTCTGGGCTTTCTATCCTGTTCCATTGATCTATATTTCTGTTTTTGTGCCAGTATCATATTGTCTTGATTACTGTAGCTTTGTAGTATAGTCTGAAGTCAGGGAGTCTGATTCCGCCAGCTCCGTTTTTTTTCCCTCAAGACTGCTTTGGCTATTCGGGGTCTTTTGTGTCTCCATACAAATTGTGAAATTTTTTGTTCTAGTTCTTTGAAAAATGCGATTGGTAATTTGATAGGGACTGCATTGAATCTGTAGATTGCTTTGGGTAGTATAGTCATTTTCACAATATTGATTCTTCCAATCCAAGAAGATGATATATCTCTCCATCTGTTGGTATTATCTTTAATTTCTTTCATCAGTGTCTTATAGTTTTCTGCATACAGGTCTTTTGTCTCCCTAGGTAGGTTTTTTTTTATTTTGCAGTACACGGGCCTCTCACTGCCATGGCCCCTCCCGCTGCGGAGCACAGGCTCCAGACGCACAGGCTCAGCGGCCACAGCCCACAGGCCCAGGCGCTCCGCAGCATGTGGGATCCTCCCGGACTGGGGCACGAACCCGCATCACCTGCCTGCATCGGCAGGCGGACTCTCAACCATTGCGCCACCAGGAAGGCCCCTTAGGTAGGTTTATTCCTAGGTATTTTATTCTTTTTGTTGCAATGGTAAGTGGGAGTGTTTCCTTAATTTCTCTTTCAGATTTTTCGTCATTAGTGTATAGGAATGCAAGAGATTTCTGTGCATTAATTTTGTACTCTGCAACTTTACCAAATTCATTGATTAGCTCTAGTAGTTTTCTGGTGGCATGTTTAGGATTCTCTATGTATAGTATCATGTCATCTGCAAACAGTGACAGTTTTACTTCTTCATTTCCAATTTGGATTCCTTTTATTTCTTTTTCTTCTCTGATTGCCATGTCTAGGACTTCCAAAACTATTTTGAATAATAGTGCTGAGAGTGGACATCCTTGTCTTGTTCCTGATCTTAGAGGAAGTGCTTTCAGTTTTTCACCATTGAGAATGATGTTTGCTGTGGGTTTGTCATATATGCCCTTTAATATGTTGAAGTAGGTTCCCTTTATGCCTGCTTTCTGGAGAGTTTTTTTTTTTTATCATAAATGGGTGTTGAATTTTGTCAGAAGCTTGTTCTGCATCTATTGAGATGAACATATGGTTTTTATTCTTCAATTTGTTAATATGGTGCATCACATTGATTGATTTGCGTATAATGAAGAAATCTTGCATCTCTGGGGTAAATCCCATTTGATCATGGTGTATGATCCTTTTAATGTGTTGTTGGATTCTGTTTGCTAGTATTTTGTTGAGGATTTTTGCATCTATATTCATCAGTGATATTGGCCTGTAATTTTCTTTTTTTTGTCGTATCTTTGTCTGGTTTTAGTATCAGGGTGATGGTGGCCTCATAGAATGAGTTTGGGAGTTTTCCTTCATCTGTAATTTTTTGGAAGAGTTTGAGAAGGATGGGTGTTAACTCTTCTCTAAATGTTTGATAGAATTCACCTGTGAAGCCATCTGGTCCTGGACTTTTGTTTGTAGGAAGATTTTTAATCAAAGTTTCAATTTCATTACTTGGGATTGGTCTGTTCATATTTTCTATTTCTTTCTGGTTCTGTCTTGGAAGGTTATACCTTTCTAAAATTTTGTCCATTTCTTCCAGGTTGTCCATTTTATTGGCATAGAGTTGCTTGTAGTAGTCTCTTAGAATGCTTTGTAATTCTGCGGTGTCTGTTGTAACTTGTCCTTTTTCATTTCTAATTTTATTGATTTGAGTCCTCTCCCTCTTTCTCTTGATGTGTCTGGCTAATGGTTTATCAATTTTGTTTCTCTTCTCAAAGAACCAGCTTTTTAGTTTTATTGATCTTTGCTATTGTTTTCTTTGTTTCTATTTCATTTATTTCTGCTCTGATCTTTATGATTTCTTTCCTTCTGCTAACTTTGGGTTTTGTTTGTTCTTCTTTCTCTAGTTCCTTTAGGTGTAAGGTTAGATTGTTTATTTGAAATTTTTCTTGTTTCTTAAGGTAAGCTTGTATAGCTATAGACTTCCCTCTTAGAACTGCTTTTGGTGCATCCCATAGGTTTTGGATCATCATGTTTTCATTGTCATTTGTCTGTAGGTATTTTTTTATTTCCTCTTTGATTTCTTCAGTGATCTCTTGGTTATTTAGTAATGTATTGTTTAGCCTCCATGTGTTTGTGTTTTTTACGTTTTTTTCCCTGTAATTGATTTCCAATCTCATAACATTGTGTTCAGAAAAATGCTTGATATGATTTCAGTTTTCTTAAATTTACTGAGGTTTGATTTGTTACCCAAGATATGATCTATCCTGGAGAATGTTCCATGCACACTTCAGAAGAAAGTAGAATCTGCTCTTTTTGGATGGAATGTCCTATAAATATCAATTATATCTATCTGGTCTATTGTGTCATTTAAAGCTTGTTTTTCCTTATTAATTTTGTGTTTGGGTGATCTGTCCATTGGTGTAAATGAGGTGTTGAAGTCCCCCACTATTATTGTGTTACTGTTGATTTCCTCTTTTAGAGCTGTTAGCAGTTGCCTTATGTATTGAGGTGCTCCTATGTTGGGTTCGTAAATATTTACAACTGTTATATCTTCTTCTTGGATTGATCCCTTGATAATTGTGTAGTGTCCTTCTTTGTCTCCTAGAATAGTCTTTATTTTAAAGTCTATTTTTTCTGATTTGAGAATTGCTACTCCAGCTTTTTTTTTATTTCCATTGCATGGAATATATTTTTCCATCCCCTCACTTTCATTCAGTATGTGTCCCTAGGTCTGAAGTGGGTTTCTTGTAGACAGCATATAAATGGGTCTTGTTTTTGTATCCATTCAGCCAGTCTATATCTTTTGGTTGGAATATTTAATCCATTTACATTCAAGGTAATTATTTATATGTATGCTCCTATTACCTTTTTCTTAATTGTTTTGGGTTTGTTATTGTAGGTCTTTACCTCCTCTTGTGCTTCCTGCCTAGAGAAGTTCCTTTAGTATTTGTTGTAAAGCTGGTTTGGTGGTGCTGAATTCTCTTAGCTTTTGCTTGTCTGTAAAGGTTTTAATTTCTCCATCAAATCTGAATGAGATCCTTGCTGGGTAGAGTAATCTTGGTTGTAGGTTCTTCCCTTTCATCACTTTAAGTATATCATGCCACTCCTTTCTGGCTTGTAGAGTTTCTGCTGAGGAATCAGCTGTTAACCTTATGGGAGTGGCATGATATACTTATACTTAAACAATTTGTCATTTTTCCCTTTCTGCTTTCAATAAATTTTCTTTGTCTTTAATATTTGCCAATTTTATTACTGTGTGTCTTGGCATGTTTCTCCTTGGGTTTATCCTGTATGGGACTCTCTGTGCTTCCTGGACTTAGGTGGCTATTTCCTTCCCCATGTTAGGGAATTTTTCTACTCTAATCTCTTCAAATACTTTCTTGGGTCCTTCCTCTCTCTGTTCTCCTTCTGGGACCCCTATAACACGAATGTTGTTGCGTTTAATGTTGTCCCAGAGGTCTCTTAGGCTGTCTTCATTTCTTTTCATTCTTTTTTCTTTATTCTGTTCCACAGCAGTGAATTCTACCATTCTGTCTTCCAGGTCACTTTTATCCATTCTTCTGCCTCAGTTATTCTGCTATTGATTCCTTCTAGTGTAATTTTCATTTCAGTTATTGTATTTTTCATCTCTGTTTGTCCTTTAATTCTTCTAGATCTTTGTTAAACATTTCTTGCATCTTCTTGATCTTTGCCTCCATGCTTTTCCCAAGGCCGTGGATCACCTTCACTATCATTATTCTGGATTATGCTTCTTCTGGAAGATTGCCTATCTCTGTTTCATTTAGTTGTTTTTCTGGGGTTTTATCTTATTCCTTCATCTTGTACATAGCCCTCTGCCTTTTCATCGTGTCTATCTTTCTATGACTGTGCTTTTTGTTCCACAGGCTGCAGGATTGTAGTTCTTCTTGCTTCTGCTGTCTGCCCTGTGGTGGATGAGGCTATCTGAGAGGCTTATGGAAGTTTCCTGATCTTCCCTTGCTGCTTTTAATATTTTTTGTTTGTATTTAATTTTTGATAGTTTGATTAATATGTGTCTTGGCATGTTTCTCCTTGGATTTATCCTGTATGGGACTCTCTGTGCTTCCTGGACTTGATTGACAATTTCCTTTCCCATATTAGGGAAGTTTTCGACTCTAATCTCTTCAAATATTTTCTTAGACCCTTTCTTTTTCTCTTCTTCTTCTGGGACCCCTTATAATTCGAATGTTTGTGCATTTAATGTCCCAGAGGTCTCTGATACTGTCCTCAATTCTTTTGATTCTTTTTTCTTTATTCTGCTCTGCAGTAGTTATTTCCACTATTTTATCTTCCAGGTCACTTATCCGTTCTTCTGTCTCCATTATTCTGCTACTGATTCCTTCTAGACAATTCTTAATTTCATTTGTTATGTTGTTCATCATTGTTTGTTTGCTCTTTAGTTGTTGTAGTTCCTTATTAAATGTTTCTTGTATTTTCTCCATTCTGTTTCCAAGATTTTGTATCATCTTTACTATCATTACTCCGAAATCTTTTTCAGGTAGACTGCCTATTACCTCTTCATTTGTTTGGTCTGGTGAGTTTTTAACCTTGCTCCTTCATCTGCTGCATATTTCTCTGTCTTCCCATTTTGTTTAACTTACTGTGTTTGGGGTCTCCTTTTCACAGGCTGTAGGTTTGTAGTTCCTGTTGCTTTTGGTGTCTGCCCCCAGCGGGTGAGGTTGGTTCAGTGGCTTGTGTAGGCTTCCTGGTGGAGGGGACTGATGCCTGTGCTCTAGTGGATGGGGCTGGATCTTGTCTTTCTGGTGGGCAGGTCCACGACTGGTGGTGTGTTTTGGGGTGTCTGTGAAATTAGTTTGATTTTAGGCAGCCTCTCTGCTAATGGATGGGGTTGTGTTCCTGTCTTGCTAGCTGTTTGGCATGGGACGTCCAGCACTGGAGCTTGCTGACCGTTGGGTGGAGCTGGATCTTAGCCTTGAGATGGAGATCTCTGGGCGATCTCTTGCTGATTGATATTATGTGTGACTGGGAGGTCTCTGGTGGTCCAGTGTCCTGAGCTCGGCTCTCCCACCTCAGAAGCTCAGGCCTGACACAAGGCCAGAGCACCAAGACCCTGTCAGCCACACGGCCAAGTACATGGGGATTTTCTTGCCTTTTGGGAAGTCTGCAGTCTTCTGCCAGTGTTCAGTATGTGTTCTGCAGGAGTTGTTCCAAATGTAGATGTATTTTTGATGTATTTGTGGGGAGGAATGTGATCTCCAAGTCTTACTCCTCCGCCATCTTGAAGGTCCTTGTTTGTTGATTAACTTTCTCTCAATACAGTGTAGCTGCAGGGTCTGAGAATGTCAGTTTGAAAACGTGATTGTATATACAGCTATTCCTTGAATGGCCACTGGGGGGCAGCACAGTCACATTTTTGCATAGCGATTGGCTGACAGCACCATGAAGTTATAGTATAAATAACTTACTTGAAGGAAATTATATACATGTTACATGTTTGATTTGTGGGCAATATATTTGAAGAAAGTTATACATATGTAAGTAGAAGTTTTTAACTAAACACTGGTATGTGTATGAGAGTGTCTACATCCCTACTTAAAACACCAGTGCTGGTTAAAAATGTCTTTCATGGTGGCTCAGTGGTTAAGAATCCACCTGCCAATGCAGGTGACATAGGTTCGAGCCCTGGTCTGAGAAGATCCCACATGCTGTGGAGCAACTAAACCCGTGCACCACAACTACTGAGCCTGTGTTCCAGAGCCCACGAGTCACAACTGCTGAGCCTACGTGCTACAGCTACTGAACCCTGCGTGCCTAGAGCCTGTGCTCCACAACACGACAAGCCACCACAATGAGAAGCCCGCGCACCACAACGAAGAGTAGCCCCCGCTTGCCGCAACTAGAGAAAGCCCACGCACAGCAACAGACCCAAGGCAACTAAACATAAATAATAAATAAATAATAATAATAATTTTAAAAGTCTTTCATGACACCAACAGATATATTGGCCAAATCTTGAATTTTTTAAGATAACATTTATGTTAATGACAAGAATCAATGTATTATTTAAATATTTGTAAAACATGGAAAATCACCAGATATGGAATACAGTTATGGCACTCAGACCAAAGAAAATCAATGTTAATGGTTTGGTGTGCGTCATGTACGTGTGTCTGTGTGTGGGCACACCTGCATACACACGTGTATATCTGTGTGTATCCACACATACTCCCCTGTAGTTTTTGAGTGGTCTCATTCTCTGAAAATTGTTTTGTAAATAGCTTTATAATTTGAAATATATTGAACATCTTTTTCCTGTCATCAAACATTGTTCTCAAATATTGTGATCCATCAAATGCCATCAGGTCAGTATCCTGTCATTATATAGTCTCTAAAAAATTTCATGTCATTTCCATTTTTGTCCTCGGTGATAAATATTGCCATGCAAGCATATAATTCTACCCATTGGATAAATTGCAGGAATTGGCCAAAAGATAAGCCTTTCAATATGTATTTCCACGTTGCTCTCTAGAAAAACTGTACCAATTCCCCTCCCTCCAACAGGGGGAAGAGGGATGGTCTCTGTTACTTCCTCGCTGACACTCTATCTGTGAAACTGAAAATGAAGCATCAGCCCATTTTGCTACATGAGATGTGATCAACAATAGAAAAGTCTATGTGTAACAGTTAGCCTGAGATTTATAGTCACACCAGCTCACAAGCTATTCTGTGAAACGAGTCTCACAGAACAGCTTGTGAGCTGAGTTGACTGAAGATGACCTTTGCTCCTAAATGGGGAGCCTGGGAACCTGGCTGTACAGCACAGCCTTCACCTCCATCTCCCCATCAGGTGTGCACCCTTGCCCTCTCTCGGTTTCCTCGGGCATGGGCACCCAGACTTCCCCAGACGGCTCCCTGAAGCTTCCTGCTCTGCCAGCCCACTGGCACCTGGCTCAGCTCAGGGTCCTCCGGTCACAGCCCCAAGTCATCTTGTCTGGAGCGTTGGCCACCTGGGTCTGATATCCTGGTTGAACTTCTGAGCATCTTGGGGAAGGGCCCATGTCTTGATCATGCATGATTCTGTGTAATTTCATACACTCCATGGACTCTGGGTGCCTGGCTCCTGGGCTGGCCCTCAAGAGGAATTTACTGCACATTTGTGAAGGAGTATACGGTAATGAACAGACCACATTCCTTAATCTAGGCCGTTTCCCTGCTTAGTCCTTAGCTTCAGGGATTTAGAAGGGAGATCTAGAAAATTTCTCTTCCACAAACATGCTCAGTGCTTAGGTTTCTGCCAGTTTTATATTGATTCAAGTTTATGTTTGGCTAACAAATTGTACTTTGGGGATACACATGAGGACATTTTAATACAGGTTTCTTGCCTATTTGGTTTGAAAACATAACTGGAATTATCCTGGGTCAGTTCACTCCAGTTAGTCTAGACTTTTTGGACCATTAGATTGGACCTCATCATCCTTTGCAAATGGGCAACTCCAGCACATTTTGTCTTTTTAGGTTCTGACCCCACAAAGGTTGTCAGACACTCAGTCCTAGGCTCCTGGCACCGTGCTCTCCTGGGCTGGAGTCTCGGGCTTCCCTGTCCAGGCAGGGACTTTCTTGAAAAGGAGCCACCTGCAAGCTCAGGGCCATAGCTCACACAATGTTGAGGAATCTCTAGTAACCTCTCCTTGGAGGCAGTTGTGGAAAGTCCCAGGTAGCTGCTGGCTGGGGACTTGGTCCCAAACACCATTCCCAACCTCACAAAGGTAAGGTCCAGGCCCTCAGTAATGTCAAATGGAAAAAACCTCTTGACCTGGGCTGCTAATTGCTTTTCAAAAAGGTATATAGCTTTTATTACTTGCCAGACACTTTAGCAGTATAAACTCATATAACCCTCAAAACACCCTAAGAGGTTGGTACCATCATTATCCCTGTTCATAGATGAGGCAGGTGAAAATGAATATGCAGGAATTCGTCCATCAATAAAGCCCAAATGCCCAACTCACCTGCCTATACCTACTTTAACATAATGTCTAAGAAACGTACAGCCGTCAGCTATGCACTCTATTCAGCCAACGTGGGTGAAAACACTCACCACCAGGTGGCGCCCCATCCATTTACATTTAGGGGGAATGGGCTCAGGAGTGCCTTGTATCAGACCCAAGGAAACTCTGGTTTCACGGAAACACTTTTCCGTGAGAGCAAAGTGCTGCGTTTCTGGAGAGTTTTCCCATGAGACGCACTTAGCATGTCTGCAACCGACCTGAGGTTTCTCAGAGCCTGTAAATCCGTCCTTAGCCCCACACCCTCACCCGCACGAAACTGGTCTGTACCTACCACCAAGTCATTGGGACACCTGGGTGCTGACTCAGTGTCGAAAGGCTGCTGAAGAAGTCCTCCCGCCTCCTCACCTGGGGAAACGTGAAGGTTCCTTCTAGGTTGCTGAAATTGGTGGTCTCAGCTCATGCATAATCATCTGTCCATGCTTTGAGTTTGAGATAATCCATAAATGTCAGACAAGTACCTTGCATAGTATAAAATTCAGAGAGGTCACTGTCTCTCAGTTATGTGGTTAATGCCCTGAGGATTTCTGTATTTACCCTGAAAATGATTATGCATATGTCTGATACTTATGGAGAAGAATGAAGGCACCAGGTCATCAGTGCTTAGAATATTTCCCAAGTGGCATGAAATCATGAGTTTTGGGTTTTGTTTTTCCTATAATCTGTGCTATCTCTAATGTTAAGATACAGGGTTAGCTACTGCATCTTAACATTAAATTTAAGATTAAATAAAACATTGAACTTAATGTTAAATAAAATTTAAAATTCAGTTTCTCAGTCATACTGGCCACATTTTAAGTGGTCAATAGCTAGTCAAAGAAGGGCTTCAGTATCTGACAGCACAGATACAGGACATTCATATCATCACAGAAAGTTCCGTTGGAAACCCAGCCCAATCCAACAGAAGCAGAAACGTTTCTTAAGGGTCATATTTTTCTGTTGGCCCTGATCATAGTTGCACACACAGCACATAGACCAGCAGTAGCCAGCTTTTTGCTGTAACACATACAAAGAAGGGATGACAGTCAGAGGATACCAGGTATCCTCGGATTTCAGTAAAATTTTAGAATAGTTTTGAAAAAAGTTAAAGCGTTTATGATACAATGCTTTTTGTATATTTGTTTTCTAGTTTTATTAGGGTAATTGACATATAACGCTGTATAAGATTAAGGTGTACAATTTGTTGATTTTGACACCTTATGTGTTGCAAAATGATGACCACCATCATATTAGGTAACACCTCCATCACTCACATAATTACCATATCTTTTTTTGTGGTGAGAACGTTTTAGGTCTACTCTGTTAGCAACTTCCAAGTATGTAATGCAGTATTATAAATATAATCATTGTGCTTCCACATTAGATAGCTAGAACTTATTCTTTTTTTTTTTTTCTTTTTTTTTTTTTTTTGTGGTACGCGGGCCTCTCACTGCTGTGGCCTCTCCCGTTGTGGAGCACAGGCTCCGGACGCGCAGGCTCAGTGGCCATGGCTCACAGGCCCAGCCGCTCCACGGCATGTGGGATCTTCCCGGACCGGGGCACAAACCCGTGTCCCCTGAATCGGCAGGCGGACTCTCAACCACTGCACCACGAGGGAAGCCCGGAACTTACTCATTTTTAACTAGAAGTCTGTACATTTTTACCAACATCTCCCCCATTTCACCCACCTCCCAGCCCCTGATAATCACAAGTCTACTCTCGTTTCTATAAGTTTGGCTTTTTTAGCCATATAATATTTGTCTTTCTCTGTCTAACATAATGCCCTCAAGTTTCATCCGAGTTGTTGCAAATGACAGAATTATCTTCTTTCTCATGACTGAATAATTTTGTGTTTAATTTACATGTATGTATATATATCACATCCTCTTTATCCAGTCATCCGGAAAAGAGTACTTAGGTTGTTTTTATATCTTGTCTATTATGAAAAAACCCTGCTGTGAACATGGGCATGCAGATATCTCTTGGAGCTAGTTTTCACTTCCTTTGGAAATATTCCAAAGTGAGATTGCTGGATCATATCGTAGTTCTATTTTTAATTTTTTGAGGAACCTCCATACTTTGTTTCCTGTAGTGGCTGTACCAACTTACATTCCTACTAACAGTGTAGGAGTGCTCCCTTTTCACATCCTTTCTAACACTTGTTATCTCTTGTCTTTTTGATGATAGCCATTCTGACAGGTGTAAGGTGGTATCTCGTTGTTTTGATTTACATTTCCCTAGTAACTAGGGATGTTGAGCACCTTTTCATGTACCTGTTGGCCATCTGTATGTCTTCTTTGGGAGAATGTCTTTTCAGTTCTTCTGCCCGTTTTAAAAATTGGATTGTTTGTTTTTTGCTGTTGAGTTTATGAGATTTTTATATATTTTGGAAAATAAACCCTATCAGATACATGATTTGCAAATATTTCCTCCCATTTCATAGGTTGCCTTTTCATTTTAATAATTATTTCTTTCGATGTGCAGAGACAGTTTAGTTTGTGGAGTCCCCCTTATTAATTTTTACTTTTGTTGTTATATCCAAAAAATGGTTGCCAAGACCAATGTCAAGGAGCTTTTCCCCTATGTTTTCTTCTAGCAGTTTTATGTTTAAATCTTTGATCTATTTTGAGTTAATTTTTTGTGAATCATGTAAGATAGGGATCTGATTTCATTCTTATGCATGTGGTTATCCAGCTTTCCCCACACCAAGTATTGAAGAGACTGTTCTTTTCCCAATGAGTATTCTTGGCTCCCCTATGAAATATTAATTTACTGTATATTTGAGGGTTTATTTCTGGACTCTCAATTCTGTTTCATTAGTCTGTTTCTATTTTTAAGCCAAAGCCATACTGCTTTGATTACTATAGCTTTGTAATATGGTTGAAATCTGGAAGTGTGACACCTCCAGCTTTGTTGATCTTTTTCAGGATTGCTTTAGCTATTCAGTCTTTCATTGTTCCATGCAAATTTTAGTATTGTTTTTCTGTCTCTGTGAAAAATGCCTTTTGAATTTTGATAAGGATCACATTGAATATACAGACAACCTTGGATAACATGAACATTTTAACAATATTGATTCTTCTGATCCGTGAACGTGGTTTTTTTTCCATTTGTTTGTGTCTTTTTCAATTTCTTTCATCAAAATCATGTTCTTTTCAGTGAACAGATCCTTCTCCTCCTTGGATAAATTTATTCCTAAGTACTTTTGTTTTTTGAGCTATTGAAAATAGGATTTTTTTCTTTATTATTCAGATTTTTTTATTGGTGTATAGAAATGCAACAGATTTCTGTATGTGATTTTGTATCTTGCAACTTTATTGAATTCACTGATTAGTTCTAACAAGTTTTTGATGGAGTTTTTAGGATTTTCTATATATAAGATCATATCATCTACAAAAAAGACAATTTTAGTTCTTTCCAATGTGGGTGCTTTTTATTTCTTTTTCTTGCCAGATTGCTCTGGATAGGACATTTGGTAACTATGTCAAATAGGAGTGGTCAGAGTGAGCACTCTTGTCTTGTTCCTGATATTAGAGGAAAAGCTTTCAGACTTTCACTATTGAGTATGATGTTAGTGGTGGTCCTGTCATATATTGCCTTTATTATGTTGAGGCATGTTTTATACTGAAATTGTTAGATGTTTTTATCATGAAAGGATGAATTCATTTTCAATGAATACTTCTGTTGAGATGAACATATGATTCTTATCTTTTATTCTATTTATGTGATGTATCATATTTATTGATTCCTTGCATCACTGGAATAAATCCCACTTGATCATGGTGTATGATCTTTTTAATATGCTGTTGAATTTGGTTTGCTAATGTTTGTTAGGAATTTTTGCATCTAAGTTAATCTGGGATATTGGGCTAGTTTTCTTATAATGTCCTTACCTGGCTTTGGTATCAGGATGATGCTGACCTTGTAAAATGAATTTGGGAGTGTTCTCTCCTCTTCAGTTTTTTGGAAGAGTTTGAGAAAGATTGGTGTTCATTGTTCTTTTCATGTTTTGGTAGAATTCATCAGTGAAGCCATCTGGTCCAAGGCTTTTCTTTGTTGGGAGATTTTTGATAATGATTAAATTTCCTTGCTCATTTTTCATCTGTTCATACTTTCTATTTCTTCCTATTTCAGTCTTGGTAGGTTGTATGTTTCTGGGAATTTATCCATCTCTTCTAGGTTATTAAATTTGTTGGCATATAGTTGTTCATAGTAGTCTTTTATGATTCGTTGTATTTTGTGATATTAGTTGTAACATTTCCTCTTTCATTTCTGATTTTATTTATTTGTCTTCTCTCTTTTATTCTTAGTCTAGCTAAAGGTTTGTCAGTTTTGATTATCTTTAAAAAAAAAAAACAACTCTTAATTTTGTTAATCTTTGATTTTTCCTGGTCTCTCTTTCTAAAATTTCTGCTCTGATCTTTGTTATTTCATTCTTCTGCTAACTTTGGGCTTAGTTTGTTCTTTTTCTAGTTCCTTGAGGTGTAGAGTTAGGGTGTTTATTTGAGATCTTTTTTTTGTTTGTTTTTAGTCCAGGCATTTGTCTATAAACTTCCCCCTTATTCCCTCTTAGCATTGCTTTTGCAGCATCCCACAGGATTTTGTATGTTGTATTTCCATTTTCATTTGCTTCAAGATATTTTTTGATTCCCCTTTAGATTTCTTCTTTGACCTATTGGTCATTCAAGAGAGTGTTATTTAATTTCTAGATATTCATGAATTTTTCAGTTTTCTTCCTGTCATCGATTTCTAGTTTCATACCATTGTGGTCAGAAAAGATACTTGGTATGATTTCACTCTTCTTAAGTTTGCTAAGACTTTTTGTGTCCTATCACATGATCTATCCTGGAGAATGTTCCATGTGCACTTGGGAAGAATGTGTGTTCTGCTGCTCTTGGGTGGTGTGTTCTGTACGTGCATGTTAGGTCCATTGATCTAAAGTATGGTTCTAGTCCAACTTTACTTATACATTTCCTGTCTGGATGTGTGTATATTGTTGAAAGTGGGGTATTGAATACCCTACTGTTATTGTACTGTCTATTTCTCCCTTCAGATATGTTAGTATTTGCTTAATGCATTTAGGTGTTCTGATGTTCGGTGCATATATATTTAGGATTGTTATATCATCTTGATGAATTGACCTGTTATCATTATATAATGACCTTGTCTGTCTTTTGTTACAGATTTGGTTTAAAATCTATTTTTCTGGTGTAAATACAGTTATCTCTGCTTTCTTTTGGTTTCCATTTTCGTGGAATATCTTTTTCTATCCCCTCACTTTGAGCCAGTGTGTGCCCTTAAAGTTAATGTGAGTCTCTTGTAGGCTACATATGATTGGTTCTTGGTTTTCAATCCATCTACCTACTCTCTATCTTTTGATTAGAGAATTCAATCTGTTTACATTTACATCAAGTAATTTGGTTGGCTAAGGACTTATGAATTGTGGTGGTGGCCAGAGCCAGTGGTGTGCACACACTCAGCTGCAGGGGTCAGTTGCAGACACACATGTAGTGGTGGAGGCCAGGAAGAGCAGCAGGGGCAGGGTCAACCATGAGGGTTCTGCCTGTCTGTGTGCACTAGGGGTTGCTGGATCATGCCATGGGTGCAGCAGTGGAGACAGATGACGGGTCTGGCTGGGGGCTTGCTGGTGCACGGCTGGAGGGGAGTGGCCAGCTGCAGGGAGCACAGTGGTGCAGGTCAGTGACAGAAGACAGGGCCCAATTTGAGCCCACCAGCAGTTGTGGCGGCTTTGGCTCTCATGTGCTTTCGTATGGCTATACAGTCTCCCCTGAGTGTGCACACTGTAGTGGAGGCTGGCAACATGCACAACCCCACTGGAGGGGCTGGCCTCCAGTGCGTGCATGGTGGTGAGCATCAGCAGTGGGTGTCTAGGCTGGAACTCATGTAGCCACAGAAGCCTGGGATGGCTGCTGGTGTGGTGCCTGTGCTCTGGCAGGGGCACAGGGGAGGGACCGAGGAAAGACCCAGGTGGCTGGAGTCAGTGAAATACCTATGGGGTGAAAGCTGGAGAAATCTACAGGGGTTTGATGGTGGCAGTGCCACCTTTGGTTTCATCAGTGGCAACATCTGCTGGTTTTGTCTACAGAGCAGGGCACTATCACTCTGCTGTCTGGCTGCTCCTAGTAGCCCCTGCTTTTCTTTCTGTTTCTAGCCATGTCTGTACATCAGCTTTGCCAGCCTTGGTTGGGTATAAGTGAAGCAGTACTTTTGCACGGTGCCCAGAATAGCTGGGGAACCTGATCACTCACCCAACTCTTCCTTTCCTGGAAGTGGAAAGTGGGCTCCAGATCTCCCAGAGCTGTTTTTATTCATGAATAGCAATTTAATTGTTGATCTTTGTAAGGGGAAGGAGACTGGCGGCTTCAAAATGATGATGTCACTCCCCTACAATCTTTTTGTAAAAAAATATTTAAAAAATTTTAAAAATCTTTAAATGATGTTTTTAAAAAGCATTTTAAACGTACTAATGATCAAGTAGACTAAATATTTGTAAAGACATCCAACAAAAAATAATAAACATTGCTAATCTAATTTTTATTATTGAATGTATTTTTTTCCAGTTGAATCTAATTTCTTTCCCATTAGTGCTTCAGACAATATTAATAAGGTCAATAAACAGACCTTTAAATATAAACAGAGGAAATGTTATTTTCTATTAACATTAAAGCACAGAGAAGAAAAAGAACATGGGAGAGAATAATAGGAAGGGCCCTTTAGGTTGGGCGTGGGCCCAGAAAAGACTTCTCTAAGTCACTTTGCAATTGTGGCCAGAAGGAAAAGGTGGCACTGGCTGGGTGTCCTGAGCCAGCATTTTAAGGAACAGAGGAAGGGCTGATGTGGGGAGTGAAGTGCACGGGTTTAAGGTTAGGTATCTGCTGCCTTCTGAAAAAAACAGGGCTTGGAGGAATCAGGCTTCTGACTGGGATCACAGTGCTCTTAGGGGCACCTAAGGGCTCCTAAGAGCACCGTGCCACATCCAGGCAGGAGACGAGGGCAGATATGCCGGAGGCAAAACCAAAGAACAAAATGGGTAGACTCATTTTGGAGGGAGAACTGCCAGGATTGCTGATAGAATTGAAATGGAGAGATATGTGTGTGAGAAGTGTCAAAAACGATTCCCAGATCTGTCTTGCAAAGCAGTGCTGTTCCGTAGATAATAGTTTGAAGGAATGAATGCATGGGGACACCTGAAGGGCACCAGGGTTTCCTGAAAGGGTCAGAGGAAGGCTGAATTTCATTTTAACTATGCTCAGACTGTGCAGCCCTGAGGCTGCTAAGTGCAGACGAAGATGCAATCACACTCGACATTTTGGTTTGACTTTTAGCACATTGCTAAACCCTTTCCCTGGGTGCCAAACGGCAGAGGCCAAGCCATGAACAGTGGGCTTGAGGGGACAGAAGATGACAGAGCAGTCCTGATGGGCGTCTGCCGGCCTCCCCGCCCCTGTGGTCACCTGCACCGGGGGTGCTCCATCAGCCTCTAAGTGCACAAGCTGTGCTTGGCCCTGCCTGGAAAACAGACAATTGTACAGATGTCTGGAGGACGTACTCCTCCTCCCTCCCTGCTCTCTGTTTTCCTAGTGCAGTATTGAGCTTGTGGAAGGACATTGCACAGGATGCCAGTGCCAGAGTCGGAGCAACATGTAAGCCTGTGCGGGTGTGTGGGGGTGGTGGTGAGGGGCTAAACCTTAATTTTCCAACTGAAAGTATGTTATTAAACAAGGGGAGGCAAGACGAAGATCTGTTTGGCTCATCTCCCTGTGTGTTAATTTAAATAACTAAGCAGTGATCATGGGAGCAGGCCTGTCAGCCAGGATGACAACCTCCTGCCCTTCCCCCCTCAGCCCTTCACTTAACCATCTTTTTCTCCCCACTTGCTCCATCCCTTCATCAATTTACAGTTACCTGAAAGAACTTTAGTTGGTGCATAAACACCATCCATGGACCCGCATGTCATGGAAATGGAGGCAGGCATATTTAGGAATACGACAGTGGGGCCTGTCTTCTTGGGCTGGTGGGCAGGGGACTGGGTTAACAGAAGGAGTGATGGAGGGCTGTCTGAGCTAGGTCTTGAGGAGGTGTGGCTAGTGGGGTGAGGGGGAGTTACAAGGATGTTCTAGACATAGGGACAAAAATGTGCAAAAATATGAAAATAGGAGTCAGAATGAAGTAGTGTAAAAATTGTGTGATGATATCTCAGAAGAATAGACCTAAAAGGTGGGCAAGGACCGATTTAAAAGGTCCCTGTATTCAGGGCAAGTTACTTCTGCTTTGGGCCACTGGGAAATTCTAGGGCAAGGAGCAGAACATTTCCTGACCCCCTGACTGGCCACCCTTCTCCTTTCCTTCTCAGATGTCTTGGAGTAGGGATCACTGTTCTCTGTGGCAGGTCAGCAGCACGCGGGGCTCATGGCTTCAGGCTGTTGCACTGTCTCTGTTACCTGTTTGTGAAAGCTGGTCCCTGATTGTCAAGGATCAGCTGGGTCAGACCCACTTCCCCTCATTGTCCTTCATCTTAATCCCTTGGCCTCTAAACACTGGGGCATGAACTCCCTCTACAAGTGTTCACTGTCCTTCATTATATAAACCTGTGTTTTCCTGTGCTCTTCTCTCACCAGACCCTTTCCTCTCACATTAGGAAGATGCTAATACCTATTATTTTAGCCTCTTGAGGTGGGTGGTGTCCTCTCCCTCGGGGAGGTTGGACATATATTTTTCCTTATTCTGTAGGGGGTTGAACTGAGACTTGGGACCCTTTCAAAGCCACACAGACCCAGAGGCACAGCTGGGCCAACAGAACATCAGGCCCTCCGGTGTTTTACCTTCTCGTCTCACTCCCGGGTTTCTTCTCTGAAAATTCTTCTGTTTCCATGTCCCAACATGTCTATTTACTTATATGCTGTAAAACACAAGCCCTATTTCATCTTGTGTGGTCCCGGGTTCCCAGTGGCCTTTAGGACACCCCCTCATGCACATCTGCTGAGGTCTGAAATGTGGCCCAGAGTTCTTCCCAGATAGCAACTGCTTCCCTAGTTTTTGGTTGACCAAATGGTTCCTTTTCATTCTTTCTCTGTTATGTGGCACTGGCCCTTTTTTCCAGCCCTGGCTACCAGGCCCTGCCTGGTACCCTGCCTGCCAGGCCATTCAGGCCCTTCGCCTCTGCTGGGAATGTTGCACTTGGCTGACTCCTGGCTCTCGGGGAGCCATTCTGAATTATTCATTCTGAATACAGAAGCCAAGACAATTTAAAACACAGTCTGAGTTTCCCTTGTTAGGGATGCAGAGCTTGTTAACCAACTTGCAAGTTCTTGACCTGACACCACTTGTGTGCAGGCTCTGGAATGATTCCACTTGGGTTGGAATCCTAACTGTGCCACTAATTGTGTGACATGGGAGAAGTTTTGTAACTTCATTTGTAAGATGGGTATATAAATAGTACCCGTGTTCTAGGATTTTTGTAAATATAAGTGAAAAGAGCTTTTTCACAGCACACGGCCCAGAGGAGAAACCCGTTTAGTTATTGTCAGCCAGGCTGGGTCAAGGTCTCCACGAGAGCCGGGCGGACCCCACTCAGGCTTTCCAATGAAGGGATGAACCTCCCTTTTGTTACATGTTTTTCCTCCAGAGTCGTCAGTCCTTCCCACCCTCGGCCATTCCCCAACCTTGAATTGTTTTGGAACCCAGCACCTCTGGCAGCTCCTTCACTCCGTATCACACAGGGGTATAAAGACTATTTGGAATACATTGCCTTTCTTTTTAAGGGCTATGAGGTATCAGTTGGTGTGTGTGTTAATGTTGCCCCCAGATGAACCAAAGATTTCTTGCTGTCTCTGCAAAGCAACCATAAAAGAGCTGTTCAAAAGATCTCATAAAAGGCATATGAAATGGAACATAATGTCTCACAAATTCAAAAGTTTTCACCCCCTTTTTAAAGTCACTTGTCAACAGTCCAAGTTTAACCAATTCAGGTAGATTTCCTCATTGTCTGTTTCAGTCTGTATGCCATCATTTGTCAAGTCAGAAAGGTGGGGGGAGCTGCAGGTAAGAAACATATGAGTTGGCTATTGTCATGGGCTGAATGGTGTTCCCCAAAATTCACACATTAAAGCTAAACCCAGATTCCTCAGAATGTGACTATATTTGGAGATAGGTCCTTTGAAGGGGTAATTAAGTTAAACAGAGGTCTTTAGAATAGGTCCTAATCCACTACAACTGGTGTCTTTATAAGAAGAGGAGATCAGGACACAGACAGGCACAAAGGGAGACCATGTGAGGACAGAAGGCGGCCGTCTGTAAGCCAAGAAGATAGGCCTCAGGAGACACCAGCCCTGCTTTGATCTCAGACGTCCAGCCTCCAGATCTGTGAAAGAATTCATTTCCATTGTTTTAGCCACTGAGTCTATGACACTTTGTTTTGGCCGTCCTAGTGAACTCACACAGACATCAATGAAAAGCTACAATGCCATACAAACCATCCCAGCCCACTCTGCACAGCTGTCTCACCTGCACACTCAATTCCTTATGAACTTGGAGAACTACAAGTTACTCATTGATAAAATCTAAAGTTTCAGAATTCATATCTTGTTTATGTCTACTAATGATAAGGAGAGTGGAACCCAAATCCTCTTGTCGGTTTTCCTGTTTTATGCTCAGCTCCTCTACTACAAGTATCTGATCCTCTGCTCTACGAACTTGCATCATGAAGACCAGTCAACGCTACTCGTAGGGTATTCACTGTGCTGGGGGTAAAACCAACCCAGAAAGGAACTTTTTAGGGCACATTTTATCATGTTGTTTTCTAAAAATAATGCAATTTTCCTAAGTCGATGACATTTGCGGACTGGTAGCCTTGAGCTCAGTAATTTCAACAATAGTGAGAGAAACCCTTCCTGATTCACAGAAACTCCATACAGTTCCAAAATATTTGGCCACTTAATGGGAATGATAGACTGTCACAAAATGAGTTGCTAGAGTAGAAAATAGAGGATTCTGAAATGTGAAGTGGAAAGAGGAGATTGATGGTCAGACCACAGTCATGGACATCAAGAGGAGTGACACTGAGGGGCAGTTCTAGGTAGAAAAGCACTGAGTCTCTGAGTTTGGGCAAAGAAATCCCCACTGTCCAGTGAAGCCAACAGAAAATTTAACCAAGTCCTTGCATTATGGAAGATGCAGCCGCCACTCAGTTGGGACTCAGCCCTCTAGCATCACCCAGTACAGCAAGTGTCTGTCTACTCACCCACGTGCTCCAACATCACCCTTTCTATCAGCTCTCCAAAAGAAGGATGTGGTCATCATTTGAAAGATTCTGGGTTGTTAAAATATGTTAAATAACATTATAAATCCTGCTCTGATTGTCCATTATCTGCAGCATTCAGAATTCTGGAAGAAGGGATTCAAGGATGGAAAACTGCAGCATCTGTGGTGTGGAAGACTTGCACTGGGGCTGCAGACCCTATGGGCTTTAGGTCACTGGGCAGCATGCCCTCTGGCTTCTCTGTGAGAGAGGCTGAGGTTTTTCTATTCGCTATTTCACTTACCCAGTCTTTATTATTTCCTTCCTTCAGTTAGCTTTGGGTCTAGTTTGCTCTTCTTTTTCTGGTTCCTTAATATGTAAAATTGGGTTATTGATTTGAAACTTCTCTTCTTTTTTATTTTTATAAAGTTATTTATTTTATTTATTTATTTTTAGCTGCATTGGGTCTTCGTTGCTGCACACGGGCTTTCTCTAGTTGCAGCGAGTGGGGGCTACTCTTCGTTGCAGTGCGTGGGCTTCTCATTGCGGTGTGCGGGCTTCTCATTGCAGTGGCTTCTCTTGTTACAGAACACGGGCTTTAGGCACGCGGGCTTCAGTAGTTGTGGTGCATGGGCTTAGTTGTTCCACGGTATGTGGGATCTTCCCAGACCAGGGCTCAAACCTGTGTCCCCTGCATTGGCAGGTGGATTCTTAACCACTGCAACACCAGGGAAGCCCCTTTCTTCTTTTTTAATGCAGACGTTGACAGCTCTGAATTTCACTCTGAGCACTGCTTTTGATGCATCCCATAGGTTTTCATATGCTATATTTTTGTTTCCATTCATCTCAAGGTTTTTTTCTCATTTCTTTTGTGATTTATTCTTTGACCCATTTGTTATTTAGGATTGTGTTGTTTAATTTCCACATATTTGTGAAATTTTCCATTTTCCTTCTGTTATTGATTTCTAATTTCATTCCATTTTGGTCAGGGGAGATGCTTTGTATGATTTCAATATTTTGAAATTTATTGAGACTTGTTTTGTGACTGTTCATATGGTCTATCATATGGTCGTACAACAGTATGTACCCTTGAAAAGAGAGCTATTGTTGGATGAAGTTCTCTATATACGACTGCTAGGTCTAGTTGGGTTACAGTGTAATTTAAATCTTCTATTTCCTTGTCATTATTCTCTGGTTTTTCTAACCATTATTGAAAGTGGGATATTGAGGTCTCCAACTATTATTGTAAAACTGTCTATTTTTCCTCAGTTTTGTCAGTTTTTGCCTCATATATTTTTGAGGCTCTGTTGTAAGGTTCATATATGTTTATAATTTCTATATATTTTCACTGGATTGAGTCTTTTGTCATTATATAGTGTCCTTCTTTGTCTCTTGTAACAAATTTTATCTTTAGCTCTCTTTTTGTTATGTTTGGGTGGGTGGAATGCTTTTTTCCATCCATTCACTTTCAACTTATTTGTATTTTTGGAACTAAAGTGAATCCCTTGTGGATAGTATATAGTTAGTTCATATTTCTTTATTGATTCTACCAGTCTCTGCCTTTTAATTGAAGTGTTTGTTTCATTTAGATTTAATATAACTACTGACAAGGAATGTAGTAAGGGGTGTTGTTATGGGCCAAACTGTGTCCCTCCAAATTCGTATGTTGAAATCCTAACCCCCAGTACCTCAGAATGTGACTGTGTTTGGAGATAGGGTTTTTAAAGAGATGATTAAGTCTATTTGCTTTCTATATGCTTTATTCATTTTTTGGTTCCTCAACTCTTAAATTATTGCCTTCTTTGGTATTTAATTGATTATTTTTTCTAGTGCACTATTTAAACGCTCATCTCACTTCTCATACTGCATATATTTTTAGTTATTTTCTTAATGGTTACTCTGGGGATTTAAATTAATATCTACATGTATGACAATCTAGTTTGAATTAATGCCAACTTAGTTTCAATAGTATATGAAAACTTTTTTTCTATAGTTCTGTTCCCCCCTTACGTTGTTATTGTCAAAAATTACATCTTTATACATAGTGTGCCCAGTAACATAGATTTATAATCACCACTTTATGCATTTGTCTTTAAAATCATATAAGATAATAGAAAAGTTTATGAATCAAAAATAAAAATAATACTGGCTTTTATATTTACCTATGTCTTTACCAGTACTGGCATTCTTCATTTCTTCATGTAACTTCCAGTTACTGCTAGTACTCTTTTGTTTCCACTTAAAGGACTGCCTTTAGTGTTTATAATAGGACAAGTCTGTCACAATGAATGCCCTCAGTTTTTTGTTTATCTGCAATATCTTAATTTCTCCTTCATTTTTGAAGGATACTTTTTTCTTCCAGCACTTTGAATATGTCACTTTACTGCCTCTGGCTTCCATGGTTTCTGATGGAAGTCAGTTGTTAACCTTATTTAAGATCTCTTGTTCATGAGATTATAATTATAATGTGTCTCAGTGTGGATTATAATATGTCTCAGTGTGGATCTCTTTAAGTTTATCCTACTTGGAATTTTTTGAACTTTGATGTTAGATTAATATTTCTCATTAAAATGAAGACATTTTTGGCCATTATTTCTTCAAATATTCTTTCTGCCCCTTTCTCCTTTTTCACTAGTTCTGGGACTCCCATTATGTACGTTTTGGTATTCTTGATGGTATCCCAGAGGTCTCTTAGGCTTTGTTCATTTTTATTCATTCTTTTCTCTCTGTCCTCAAACTGGATAATTTCATTTGACTTATCTTCAAGTTTGCTGATTCTTCCATCTTCTCAGATATGCTGTTGAAACACTCTAGCAAATTTTTCATTTCAGTTATTTTTTTTTCACCTGTAGAATTTCTATTTGGTTCTTTTTATACCTTCTATCTCTTTATTGATATTTTATATTTGTTGAGATATTGTTCTCTAAGTTTCCTTAATTTCTTTGTCCATTGTTTTCTTTAGCTCCTTGATATTTAAGGCAATTGATTTAAAGTGTTTTCTAGTAAATCCAATGTCTTTGCTTCCTCAGAGACAGATTCTGTTAATTTCTTTTCTCCCTATGAATGGGATATCTATTTTTGTGGGGTTTTATTTTTGTATGCCTCAATTTTTTGTTGAAAACTGGATGTTTTGATTATCATAATATGGTAACTAGAGAAATCAGATCCTCCTCCATCCATAGAGTTTCCTGTTTTGCTTTTTGTGGTATTTTTGTTTGTTTAGTGAGTTTTCTCAACAACTTTTAAAAGTTTGTATTCTTTGTCATGTGTGGTCACTCTCATTAGCTTAGTGGCCAGCTAGTGATTTGATACAGATTTCTTAATAACCTGGAGCAAAAAAAAAGAAAATAAAAGCTCTTTTAGTCTTTGCAGATAGACTGTGTGTATGTTGGAGTGCTCTTTAAAGTTTAGCCAGTTTACAACTTTGCCATAGCTTTCACTTCCTGCCTGTACAGATCCTGAGAGTCAGCTGGAGATGAGAACTTAGGGTCTTCTTTGGTCTTTTCTGAGCATGTGTCCAGTCCTGAGCATGCACATGGCCTTCTAGATTCTCTGGAATATGTGGGAGCTTTTTAGCCCTTATTTCCCCAAGTATCTCCTTCCTCAGCCTCTCCTTCCTAGGCTTTCAGTCTGTCTGTTGCTTGCCCCAGCTGTATCCATTTCCCCTGTGACTGTGGTGAATACATTTGCCTTTAAATGTTTTCAACAAATAACACCCTAGGAAGACACCGCTGAGTCAGTTGAAACAAAGGCAGACCCTTGAACCAATCCTTCAGGTACCCACCAGACAGATCAAAACAAGCAACTAACATTCTTTGAGAATAAGGTCCATATCATTCCCATTACCAGCAACCTGCACAAGGAATGTGAGTTCCCATTTTCATGCCTACCGCAGAGCTAGAGAGTGGGGGCTGGTAACAGGGTAAGTTAAAATGCTACATAACCTGCTTACTAGTTTTCAGGCATTTTTTTTGTTGTTAAGTTTTCTCTGGCTGTTGTAAGTTTTTTATCAGATTCCAGAGTTCCGTAAAAAGTCTATGCTGACTGTTTTTGCAGCTTATTCACTGCTTTTGTGGATGTTCCATAGTCCCCCACCTCGACTGATGTCACCTTTACTTCTCCTCTAGGATTTTTAAAGCATTTACTGTGTGTCAAGCATTGTACTACATCTCTGTATTGGTAGTTGGTATGTCAGGACTTAACACTGTAAGATAAGCTTTATATAATCCCCTTTATAGGGAAATGTGGGCACATGGAGATTGAGCTGAGTGGTGGGGCTGGGTCTGTTTGATTTCACTGTCTATTCCATCTTCTCTGTAGCCCACGACACTGTTGATTGCATTGTGCTTTATGATTAGAGATGTACTTGAATTTCACTTTGAGAAAGGAATGTCTTTGCATAATTTTGCTGCTCCTTTTTTGCAGCAGTCTTTTTTTTTTTTTTTTTTTTGCGGTACGCAGGCCTCTCACTGCTGTGGCCTCTCCCATTGTGGAGCACAGGCGCCGGATGTGCAGGCTCAACGGCCATGGCTCATGGGCCCAGCCGCTCCGTGGCATGTGGGATCCTCCAGGACCGGGGCACAAACCCGTGTCTCCTGCATTGGCAGGCGGACTCCCAACCACTGCGCCACCAGGGAAGCCCAGCAGCAGTCTTTTTATTGACCAAGCTTGTGTTTATTTTCCTACATTTGATTTATTAAGAAGGTTTATTGCTGGGTGTGTGGATACACATAAAAAATTAACCAAAATGTTTCTGCTCTCACATCAATCATTACAGTGCCTTCCTGAGGAACACAAGCATTAAAATAGAAATAGCCATGTTAATCAAAATAAATCAATAAAGTTTATATCCCTTTTTGATAAGAAATATGGCTAAGTTTGTAAAATTATCACACATCTACTAGTTTTCCCAAAATAAAGAATTCCTGGCATCTTCTTTCCAATAGCTGAAGAGGAATGAGAATCCCAATAAATAGTGCAAGTTCACAGAGGATTTTCAGCCAGAATAATTCTGATGGTTGGTCCCATGTACATCCCTATTACACTGAAGAGTACAAAATGAATCAATGAGATTTAGAATGACTTATGAAATGTGTAACTCAAGCTGGAAGTAAATTGTAGAATTTGGCTTCATTGCTAAAAGGAAGAGGTTCATTATGTTATCTCAATAACAGTTTTGTGGGGTTTTTTTTAAGTATGGAACTTTACAATTGTATAAACCAAAACATGCATCATTTTAGTATAGTCTTATTGGAACTTTCAGATAATGCCCTAAGTTCTGCTTTCTGCAAGGTTGCCCTTCACTGAATTTAAATTCTATTGCCTTTTAAACAAGTCACTGCACCCTTTATTCTTCTGCTCTCCATTGGCTGCTGCCCACCCCAACCTGGGCTGTACCTGCTGAACTTGGTATCTCATCTCATCTTTATCACAGGCAAAGGCCCTGCTTTAGCTTTGGGTAGGGTCAGGGTTAATGCTAAGATGGAGATCCCTCAGGAGGGCGACTAACCAGGATAAGCACTATGGCCAGGCCCTGAAGGAAACTAGGCTTGCAGTTCTGGTTTGGATCAAACTTAATTACAATAGATCTACAACTGTCACCAAAGGGACCAGTATACACAGGTTAGTTAGTAAAATGTGGAGTGGAAGTGGCTGAACCTGGCAATGACCTCTGGTTTCCAACATGCATTGTTCCCAACTTGTCAATGTTTAGATTTTAAAAGTTCAGTTTTTACATAGCTGAGCTTTAGAATGTTTTCCTCAAAACATTATTATGAATTGTAATTAGTTTCAAGGAAAACCAGCGATGCCTAACTGAAAAATAATAAACATGGTATATCACTATTTATCATGATACATGGAATAGTGATTGTTTACAGGAAGAGAAATGCATTCATGCATTTTTTTATTGAATGAATAAGTTTGCAGCTCTTCCTGAGCACAGGAGTATAGAAGAGAAAGCTCCAGTAAACAGGATTTTGACATCAGGCAGAGCTCTTGGGGAAGTTTCTGAAGAAGAAGCAGGACTATCTCTATTCCTAGAGCTAGTGACTCAATAAATACATATGAGTAGACATGTTATATTAATAAAAAGACCAATTCTTTGTAATACCTGAGTAAACTTCTTTTATTTGCCAATCTAGAGGTAAATCAAATATAAGGAAAACAGGCATATAACCCTCAGAGCTGGGCTTCCTTTCAGAGACCTTCCCCCTGATGACCCAGCACAACAGGTGCTCCTCGTGCAGATATTAATCTATAGCTTCTTCATCTCTGAGGATGTGACTCAGGTGTAGAGCAAGGAAGACTATCCAGAGTGTTGAAGGAGCCCTGCACAGCCCCATCCAGGTGGGAATAAGCCAGAGGCAACACAATGAGCCTACAGAAAAATAAAGGTGTTGCCTACAAAGAGCCAGCTGAGAGTGCCAGCTTTCCTCCATCTCCAAAGCTGGCAGCCCTTCAGATGGGTGCAACCATAGTAAACAGAAAGCTGTGTACATTAAGTATTCTTATGTTCCTTACAAAGACTCACTTGGAAAAGTATCAGCCAAATTAAGCCTCACCTCTTTCCCATAACACCAATCATTAGGTGCTTGCTATGTTAGTATTGAATTTCAAGAGTCCCCAAATAAATTTCATATATTGCCTGAGAGTCTTGATAGGAAGGTGATGTTTCCACTGAATGACTAGTGGAGGCATATTATTCAGCCATAAAAAAGAATGAAATAATGCCATTTGCAGCAACATGGATGGACCTAGAGATTGCTATACTGAGTGAAGTAAGTCAGACAGAGAAAGACTATCATACGATATCACTTATATGTGGAATCTAAAATGTAACACAAATGAACATATCTAAGAAACACAAACAGATATAGAGAACAGACTTGTGGTTGCCAAGGGGGAGGGGTGGGGGAGAGAAAAAAAAAACAGTGGAGATGCAGCCTGCAGCTCAGTCACTGACCAAGCCAGGCCACATTGCCTGAGGCGTCTGGTCCATTTCACTATCAAGCCTGTGATTTTCATGACAGTGAATACTTTGTGAGCTATTTATAAGTTGACCAAACCAAATTTCTTTCTCAACTTTGTGAAAATTATTTAACAATTGGTTATGGGATTAGTAATATTATTATTATTTTATTTTATGGAAACTACTGTACTAGTTTTCTATTGTTGCTGTAACAAATTACCACAGACTTAGTGGCTTTAAAACTATACAAATTTTATTATCTTACTGCTCTGGAGACCAGAAGTCTGAAACAGGTCTTATGTTGCCAGGATTGTGTCTCTTCTGGATTCTCTAGTGGAGAATTATTTCCTCACCTTCCCCAGCTTCTGGAGGCTGCCTGCATTCCTTCATTCATGGCCCTGCATCACTCCTTCCACTATCACTGCTTCCAGCATCACATCTCCCACTTCAACTCAGACACTCCTGTCTCCTTCTTATAAGTAGCCTTGTGCTTACATTGGGCCTGCCCAATAATTGGGGTAGTCTCCCCATCCCCAAATCCTTAATTTAATCTCATCTGAAAAGTCCCTTTGGCCATGGTAGGTATCATGTTCATAAGTAGGAAGTATTAGGACATGAACATCTTTAGGGAATCATTATTTTGCTTACCACAATCTGAGTTCTGCCCCCCAAATTCATGTCTGTCCCATGTGCAAAAAATATTAATCTCATTCCAATATCCCCCAAAGTCTCAACTCATTACGGCATCAAAGTCCATAGTCTCAACTAAATCTCATCAGCTCCAAAGTTCCAAATCTCATCATCTGAATCATCTAAATCAGCTATGTGTAAGGATTTGGGTATGATCTAGCCTGAGGCACAATCCTCATCTGTGAATTTGTGGAACTCAATAAACAAGTTAATTACCCACAAAATACAATGGTGGGACAAGCAGAGGATAACAGTTAAAGATATTCCCATTTGAAAGGAGAGAAAATAGTAGGAGAAAAGGAAGCACTATCCCCCCCCCCCCCCCCCCCCCCCCCCCCCCCCCCCCCCCCCCCGCACAAATTTCTAAATCCAGTTAGGCAAACAACAGTAGGTTTCAAAGGCCTGGGGCTAATCCTCCATGATTAAGGCTCTGCCCTTAGAGTCATCCTGCCTTTTTCATGAAGGGTAGCACATGTTTGCAGTTGAGTAGTTTGTTTCAACCTATTTCCTGCCTGTGGAATGTTGGTGTTCTGACAGCCTTCTTTCATTTTGGCCTCTGTCTGTCCCATTCAGCCCCAACTGACAGTGTTTCTGCTGGTATAAAATTTTTAAGAATCATTTACGTCTCCTGTGTATGTCTTAAGAATTTACACTACTAGACCTCCTTCATAAACCTTTCATGGATAATTCTTTTGCTTACATGGCTGAGAGGACCCATGCGTCACATATTTAATTTCCTCAAAGAGTCTGAGGCAGTAGCAAAAGGTCCAACCACACCCTTGGCTTTCCCTTAAGAGTATGTTTTCCTGACAATGAACACCTAATTATAGCATCTTTTGCAACCTGGATAAACTGAGAATTTCCCAAATCAAGTCTTGGTCCATTTTTTGTTGGCCGCTCTTACCTTAATCTGTCTCTTTCTTCTCACATTTTACTATAAGCAACAGGAAGAAAAAACAGGCCACAACTTTAACACTTAGCTTGGACTCTCCTCATCTAAGGGTCCAATTTCATCATTGTATCAGTTTCCTGTGGTTACTGTAACAAATTACCACAAACTTGGTGACTTAAAACACATTTACTGTATTACATTTCTGGAGACCATGATTCTGAAATCAGTTTTGGCCAGGCTGTACTCCCTCTGGAGGCTGTAGGACAAAATCCATTTACTTGCCTTTTCCAGTATCTAGAGTGGCATGCCTGCATTCCTGGGCTCAGGGCACCTTCCTACATCTTCAAAGCCAGCAACACAGCATCTTCAAACATCTGTGCTTTCATCACATCACCTTCTTTCTTTTATCTATGTGCAATTTCCTTTGCCTCTCCCTTATAAGGATCTTTGTGACTGCATTTAGTGCCCACCTGGTTAATCTCCCCATCTCAAGACCCTTAATCACATCTGTTAAAGACCCTTTTCCCATTTAAGGTAATGCTTACAACTTCCAGGAATTAGGACCTTTTATCTTTGAGGGGCATTATTTAGCCTATTGCAATCTTTTACAAGTTCCGCTTTCCACGTAAGCTTTCTGTCACTATACAGCGAGAATCTCCTTTCCTCCAAGTTCCAGTTTCCTCATTTCCTTCTGTTACCTCACCATTAGGGCCTTTGATGTCCATATTGCTACCAGCAGTGTGTTTATGACCATATAATGTAGGTCTTCTCTACCATGTTTCTCACTGCAAGTTCTCATTACAGAATCATTAACATTCACATTTCAATTAACAGTCTGTTCAACATAGTCTAGGCTTTTTCTATAATGAATCTCAAAATTCTTCCAGCCTCTTCCCACTGCCCAATTCCAAATCATTTCCACATTTTTAGGTATTTGTTACAGTAGTATCCCACTTCCAAGTACCAAATTTTGTACTATTTTCCTATAGATGTTGTAACAAATTATCACGAATTTATTGGCTAAAACACAACCAATTTATTATCTTCTAGTTCTGGAGGTCGAAAGTCCAAAAAAGGTCTTACGAGGCTAAAGTCAAGCTGTAGGCAGCAGGATTGCATTCCTTCTGGATTCTCTAGGGGAGAATCCTTTCCTGCCTCTTCCAGCTTCTAGAGGCTGCCTGCATCCCTGGGCTCATGACCACAATCCCATGACCTCTGCTTTTGTCATCATATCGCCTCTGACTCTGACACTCCTGCCTTCCTCTCATAAGGACTGCTGTGATTCGCCTGGGCCCATCTGGATAATCCAAGATAAACTCCCCTCTCCCAAGGGCCTTAACTTAATCATGTCTGCACAGCCCTTTTGCTATTTAAGGTAACATATTCACAAGTCATGAGGTTTGGGGGATTAGGACATGGACATCTTTGCAGGACCATTATTCTGCCTACCACCACACCTTCTATTGCACTGAATATTCTCAAATAAATGAAGAAGGCTCAGATCTGGAGAGCATATTGGGTAGAAATCTCTTTATGCACCTATTAACTATTCTTGTTTTTTTCAGAGAATAAAACAGCTGCTATTTCTCTTTTTCAAATGGAAAGGCTGGACCAGAGAAGTTAGGCAGTTTTACAAAGTTGCACAATTCATTAATGGCAAAGCTACTCTAGAATTTGGCTGGGGTTTTTTGCGGTACACGGGCCTCTCACTGTTGTGGCCTTTCCCGTTGTGGAGCACAGGCTCCAGACGCGCAAGCTCAGCGGCCATGGCTCACGGGCCTAGCCGCTCTGCGGCCTGTGGGATCTTCCCGGACCGGGCCACGAACCCGTGTCCCCTGCATCGGCAGGTGGACTCTCAACCACTGCGCCACCAGGGAAGCCCGAATTTGCCTGTTTTAACATCTGAAGCACATGCCACTGCGGGCTGCCCCTGGGCAAGCAGAGGGCTCTCTAGGGAGTTTACATCCAAGTTGAAGCAAACAGCTTAACTCACAAAATGCCCTTTTTCTTACCCTAAAATTAAGATGTTCAAAAATGGGATATTATGTTCCAATAAGTCAATGCCTGAATGTCTTTAGAAACAGAAATTTGACCTTTGGGGGAAAAAAGCAGGATCATTGGATCTACCAGTAATTCAGTAAATTTTTCCATAGGCATATTCCTTAACCTTTTGAGAAAAGTAAGGGTTTCTAGGAGGTGACCTGGCTGGCTCCTTTGAGCTCTGACAGTCCACATTCCATGGAGTGCTCTGATCTCAATTCTGTGTGAAGGAGGTTGGTTGTACATCAAAGGACACTGCATTTTAAGAACCCCATGAATGGAAGGGTCCCTCTTATCTAGAGATATTATTTGAGTACTATAAAAGCATAGGCCGTTTTTGAAATGCTTAAAGGATCAAAATTTTAAGTGTTGTTCTCTTACTAAGGTTGAAACATTTGCTATTGGGGAATTTATCTGAATAATACATTCACTCTTTAGAGGAGAGACACTATCGTAGATGAAGTATATTTTTCTGATGTTTGGAATTCAAATTCTAAAGAGGTCTATTAAAATGGGGGAACAATCTGTGAGGCTCTAATGTTAGCATTTATCAAGATGGTAATTGTAGAATTATATTTTTTATGTTTTCACTGGAATTATTTTTTTCTTCAAAAGGGTTTTCTTTTTACATCCAGCTAAATTCTGTCCACCTGTCTCTACCCACCCTCTCTCCTCCTGCTGTATGCTAAAAGCAGACTCCTTGGTGTACATTCCTTGCTATTGTTAAATGTTGTCAGTGCAGTGGTTTTGGCCTAGACCTCAGGACCAAACAGCTAGAATAAAACAAGACACCAAATGCTGAGAACACAGTGACAGAAAAGATGGCTCCTCACCTCTCTTATAAACACACGGTGTTGGCCAAGAAAGAGGAGTACGTGAGGAAAAGGAGGAAAAGCCAGGAGTGGGCAGAGTGCCAGAGGTGGGAGGTCAAGTCTCCCTGAGGGGTCTACTCTGACAAGTAAGGGCAAGGAACAGGAACGCAGGTGGCAGTGCCTCCAGTGGCCCCGGGGATCAAATCAGAGACCCAGCACCAAGCAGGGGGGAGAGGAGTTAACTGTGATTCACCACATTGTCAAGAATTCAGCCAACAGATCTGGCTTCAAGGCAACCTCCAGACCCAGTGGGCCATAGAGTGTTTTCTGGGGGACAGAAGCCCAGTTATGTGAGCTCCAAGACATGGCAGTGTCTAGAGAGAAGATTCTGCCATGGAAGGACCATCTCCACGTCACCCTGCTGGTGGGAGTCCAGCCCATAGTTGTTGATATTATTGGGGGCAACTTGAAGACTGCAGCACTGGGTCTGCTGGTTGAAGTCTGCTGTGCATACAGCAGGGCTTGGACAGTCAGGACCACCTGAAGCACCCTGCCCCCCCTCACACTGTTCCCACTGGCTGAGCCCAGCATCTTCCTTACCCCAAGGCCATCAACTGTTGGAACGGAGGCCGTAGACCAGCACTGAGATGCACTTTTCTAATTGGAAGCGTTCTCTGTTCTCCCACATCACCATTTCTTCATGTGCTTACTTTCACATTTATTGCTTTGTACCTAGCACTATAGCTTTATATATACTTTTTATTTCCCTACTATAAATTTGCTTCTCAAAGAAATTCTAGATTTACTGAGTCATTGTGATTTTATTCTCTAGAACATATTTGACTCACTTAAGTTTTCTGCCCCACTATTGCTTTGTTTAACAAATGGCTTAAGTTTACTAACAATATAAAGTAACACTATTTTCCTTTATGTTGTCCTTCTCACAGGCTGTGTTTTTTAAGTCCTGTTTTCTTAATTCTAATAAGTAAATATTCCTTTACCTTCCCCATTTTGTAGTCTCTAATAATAATCCTTTTACATAGTGTATGCTTGAAGATGTCCACACATATACAGATATATGCATATGTATATTACACACACACATCTGCATGCTAGAATTAAATATTTTACCTTTCAAAGTCATGATTATGCAGAGATTTTAAAGATGTGGGAAATGCCCCTTCTCTAATGTTAGGTAAACAGAAGACTGAATTTTATAAACCAAGAACAGAAAGAAAACATCCGTAGCTGTGAAGAAATCTGGACAAAGTGTACCAGGTGAAATTATAAGTGAAATGATATGTATTTGTAATTTTCTTCTTTATAACTTTTCTGTATTTTCCATACTCTTTTACGAACATAGGTGGCGTATAATTTTAGATATCATCTCCCCACCTGAATATGAGACTTTTGTGGTATATTCTCATCCATGTGCACTCACACCCTCTGGAACTCAGTCCATTTTGGGGAGAGTGGTACCCCCAGGCAGAGGCAGCAGATTTCCTCTCCATGATGGGCACACACCTTCCTTCCACTGACACGTTTTAGCTCCATTCAGAGAATACATGAATTGACTACTCCATCTGCAATCATCAAGTGTGAATTACATGCCCAATTTAATAGCAAAAAAGTTAAGCTATCTTAAAAGAAGGAAGAAGTAAAGGCAAAAATGATTGTGTTTACATTTTTATTCTCACCCCAGGCACATGGGCAAGATCCAGACAATATAACAAAATATAATTGTAACGTCTGTTTAAAGTTGAAAATTGTGCAATTTGATTTCATTTTATGCAATTACATTTCATTTTAAATAATAGAATTAAACACTAAGAACAGAAGACTAACTCATTAAAGAAATTTAGATTTACTACTTAATTAGTAAATCTGTAGGGAAATAAAAGCACCACAGCATGATGACTCCGCAAGTACAAACAGAGTTTTGGGTCACACAGCCTGTGGGGCACGTGCCATTAGGGGCTCTGCATTCTTGTCCGGATCCCTTAATATCCATGCCTCACTTTCTTACCTTGACACTGGGGTGATAATAGCAATACATTGTGCTATTCTAATTAGATATGTTAATGCAGGTGAAACACTTAACACAGTCCCTAGCCCAGACAAGCAACTCTTATGATCAGCACTGTTTTAGTCATTGGTGACAGTGGTAGTGAATGGTGGTATTATTATTTGGAAGACCAAACTTGGATTAAAAACAATAAGAAAGTTGCTATCATAACACAATTTTGCTTACTCTATAGTTTCATGACATCAGCCCAGTACACAATAATTATAGCCAGCTTCTGGTCGAAACTTGGACTGTGTATTTATTCCACACTTTTATATATATATATATATATATATATATATATATATATATATTTTTTTTTTTTTTTTTTTTTTTGCGGTATGCGGCCTATCACTGTTGTGGCCTCTCCCGTTGCGGAGCACAGGCTCCGGACGCGCAGGCCCAGCGGCCATGGCTCACGGGCCCAGCCGCTCCGCGGCGTGTGGGATCTTCCCAGACAGGGGCACGAACCCGTGTCCCCTGCGTCGGCAGGCGGACTCTCAACCACTGCGCCACCAGGGAAGCCCCACACTTATATTTTTGAGCTTATAAATTATTTTAGAACATACATATATTTTCAGCCTTGTCAAGGGAAGTTTTTTTATTACTGTGGGTAAGTGATGGGAGAATAAAAGAATAAATTATCTTTAAAGGCATCTCAAATTGCTTTACAAGCGGTAATGTATGTACAGACACTCACCAAGCCACAGAACTCCTGAGCAGATTTGATTTAAACCTTATTTCTAAATGATATTCATCTACAATGCAATCCTATGTAATTTGGTGGGACAGTTTAGACAATTTCATAAAAGATAGTAATTAAAATAATGAGTGGAGTGCTTAATATGGCTTTCAAAACGTGGTGTCCAGTAAATAGCCAGAGTCGGTGAGTCATTGAAAGGTCCCCATCTCTTGTTTTTCAGCTTGACCATCTCGGCAGAGTGCCCAATGCAACTTGAAGACTTCCCGATGGATGCTCATGCCTGCCCTCTGAAATTTGGCAGCTGTAAGTTATTTTCACAAGTAAGAATCGTGGTTATATTTTGGGGGTTATGTCCCCCAAAGACAGAGAAGCATTTATGTTCTATATGTGAGTAAGAATGAGATGAGCTGCAGTCTGCTTGGGAAGTCTGGAGAGTATGGTGGGACACACACCAGGCTGGTTTCCTTGCTTGTAACTGAGAATGCAAGTGGAGGCACTTGCCTGTTAGGGTATGCTCCTCGGGAAGCAGTTCCCTACCCCTAGACCTGCACCAGGCAATTGCACCAGGCAATTCTTTCTTGTCTTCACTTCTCAGATTGCAGGTCACCTCCTCCAACAGCCCTTAATGACCCAATTTCGGTTACCCACCTGATAACTCCTTATTGCATGGTAGTTATTGCTATGTTGAGTCACTTCTCAGATGTCCTATATGAACATTTGATTATTTATATGTGGGTTATTTAATTTTTAAACAGTTTGGAGATTTTCCTGTTATCTTTCTGTTACTGATTTCTAGTTTAATTCCATTAGAGTCAGAGGACACCCTCCGTATGGTTTCAACTTTCTTTACATTTATGGGGGTTTATTTCATGACTCAGAATAGGATTCATTTTGATATTTGTTCTGTGAACACTTGAAAGTCATGTGTACTTTGCAGTTGCTTGGTGGAATGCTCTACAAGTATTGATTAAATCCTGTTGATTATGGTGTTGTGAGTTCTATATTGTTTGCTGATTTTCTGTCTTCATCAATTGTTGAGAAAGAGGTGCTGAAGTCTCTGACTGTAATTGTGCAGTTGACTATTTCTACTTTCAATTCAGTGGGTTTTTTGTTTCATGTATTTCTCAGCTGTTATTTGGTGTATACACATTCAGGATTATAATTTCTTGTGGATGAATTAACCCTTTATGATTGCATAATGTTCATATCTGTCTCTGGTAATTTTCTTTGCTTTGAATTCTACTTTACCTGAAATCCATATGGCCACTCTTTCTTTCTTTTGATTAATATTTGAATGATGTATATATTTCCATATGTTTACTCTAAGCATCATTACGTTAAAATGAGCTTCTTGCAGATGGTGTATAGTTGGGTCATATTTTTTTTTTTTTTTTTTTTTTTTTTTTTTTGCGTTACGCGTGCCTCTCACTGTTGTGGCCTCTCCCGTTGCGGAGCACAGGCTCTGGACGCGCAGGCTCAGCGGCCATGGCTCACGGGCCCAGCCGCTCCGCGGCATGTGGGATCTTCCCGGACCGGGGCACGAACCTGTGTCCCCTGCATCGGCAGGCGGACTCTCAACCACTGCGCCACCAGGGAAGCCCGGGTCATATTTTTTAATTCACTTTGCCAGTCTGTATTTTCAATTGGTGTATTTTCATAATTTACATTTTATGGAACTATTGGTATGTTATGACTTAAGTTTGTCATTTTATTTGATTTTTTGGTCTTCCATTCTCTCTGTTTTCCATTTCTCTATTTTCTTTTTCCTGACTCCCTGTGGGTTAGCTGAACATTTATTATGATTCCATTTTTATTTATTTACAGTGTTTTTGTGTATATCTTATTGTACATCTTTTATTTTATTTATTTATTTTTGTCTGCGTTGGGTCTTTGTTGCTGCGCACGGGCTTTTCTCTAGTTGCGGCAAGTGGGGGCTACTCTTTGTTGCAGTGCACGGGCATCTCATTGCAGTGGCTTCTCTTGTTGTGGACCACGGGCTCTAGGTGCACAGGCTTCAGTAGTTGTGGCACATGGGCTCAGTAGTTGTGGCTCACGGGCTCTAGAGCACAGGCTCAGTAGTTGTGGTGCACGGGCTTAGTTGCCCCACAGCAGGTGGAATCTTAGTTCCCTGACCAGGGATCAAACCCACGTCCCCTGCATTGTAACAGATTCTTTACCACTGGACCACCAGTGAAGTCCCAAGCCATTCTTTTAGGATAGACTGCTGGCAATAAATTCTCTTAGTTTTTCTTCATCTGAAAATACCTTGATTTCTCTCTTCATACCTGAAGAACATTTTTAATGAATATAAGATCCTGTTCTGACAGTTCTTGTGGCATTTGAAAAATGTGTTACTTTGCTGTTGCCTCCATGATTTCTGATGAGGAATCTGCTATAATTCAAACCATATTTTCTTTATAGGTGAGACATCTTTTCTCTCTCTCTCTTTTTTTTTTTTTTTTTTTTGCAGTACGCAGGCCTCTCACTTGTGGCCTCTCCCGTTGCGGAGCACAGGCTCCAGATGCACAGGCTCAGCGGCCATGGCTCACGGGCCTAGCCGCTCCGCAGCATGTGGGATCTTCCCAGACTGGGGCACAAACCCGTGTCCCCTGCATCGGCAGGAGGACTCTCAACCACTGTGCCACCAGGGAAGCCCTCTTTTCTCTCTTGTTGCTTTCAAGGTTTTTTCTTTGACTTTAGTTTCAGAAGTTTGACTATGATGTGTATTAGTGTGGATTTCTTTGGGTTTACTGATTTGGGATTTACTCCACTTCTTGAATCTATAGATTTTGGTCAAATTTAGGACATTTGACCAGTTATTACTTTGAATACTTTTTCTGCCCCATCCTCTTTCTCTTTTTCTCTCCTGACTCAAATGACATGAATATTAGATCTTTTGTTGTATTCCCACAAGTACTGAGGCTCTTTTCACTTTTTTTTCTATTACATCTGTGAATGGTCACAGGCCCTTCCAGATGGCTATTCCCTTGTTCTCTGTATATCCCTTGCCTGACCAGTGCCTACTTCACCTACACCCTACTCATATGACTGACCTACATACCTGCCCCAGGCCCCAGCTAATGACTGTTCTAGCTTTAGATAAGAACTCTCCACTCTGCTTATCAAAGGGGTGGTGAGGAACAGACCCCTCTGCTGGTTTCCCTGGTAACCAATGAGGTAACCTGATATAATTTCCTCCTATAACTGGCAATCTCTCCTTCCACCCCGGGAGCAAAGACGGCCTCATGTCCTGCCTGCCATCCGCCAAACATGGTGGGGTGTCACTCCAGGACCTTGCTTCAGAGGTGTAAGTTCCCCCATCCATTAAACCATTGATGTTTCTGTCACTGGCTCTTTCTTCAGTCTTAAGGATGGGCAAGTAGAGGGCTTGTAGACCTGCAGGGTGCAGCCCAACAATCTGTTTTTCAGATCACTTAATTTTGATTGTTCTATCTTTAATTTTACTGATTCTTTCTTTTGTCCCCTTCATCTTTCTGATGAACTCATTTACTGAGCTTCTTATTATGGTTATTGTTTTCTTTAATTTTATGTGTCAACTTGACTGGGCCACAGGATGCCCAGATATTTGGTCAAACCTTATTGTAGGCATGCATGTGAGGATATTTTTGGATAAGATTAGCATTTAAATTGGTTGACTGAGTAAAGCAGATTGCCCTCCCTAATGTGGATGGGCCTCGTTCAATCAGTTGAAGACCTGAATAGAACAGAAGGGCTGACCTTCCCATGGGTAAGAGGAAACTCCTCCTGCCCGATTGCCTTGAGCAGGCAATGTTGGTCTTTTCCTTCCATGAAAACTGAAACAGCTCTTCTTGGGTCTCCAGCCTAACAATTTTCAGACTGGAACTACACCATCCGTTCTCCTGGGTCTTCAGCTTCCTGATTGCAGATCTTGGGACTTCTCAGCTCCCATTATTGCATGAGACAATGCCTTATAATAAACCATGTATGTATGTGTGTGTGTGTGTGTCTCTCTCTATATATATATGTATATACGTATATATATGTAAATATATGTATATGTATATATGTCTATATATGTCTATATATAGAGAGAGAGATGCACACACACACACATATATGTATATATATCCTATTGTTTCTGTTTCTCTGGAGAACCCTGACTAATACAGATTTTGGTTATGAGATGTGGGTGCTACTGTAGCAAATACCTGAAAATGTGGATGTGGCTTTAGAACTGGGTAATGGATAGAGGCTGGAGACTTTTGTGGTGCATGTTAGAAAAAGCCAAGATTGCTATGTAGGGACTGTTGGGTGAAACATGGATGTTAAAGGTGATACTGGTAAGGGCTCAGAAAGAAAAAAGAGAGCTAGAGAGAAACCTTTCTTCTTCTTAGAGAATACCCAAAGAATCATGAACAAAATGCTGATTGAAACTTGGATGTTAAAGGTCTTCTGGTGAGGTCTCAGGCAGAAATGTGGGACAGATTATTGGAAAGTGGAGGAAAGCTGCTGCTTGTTATGAACTGGCAAAGCACTTGACTACAATGTGTTCCAGTGTTTTGTGGAAGGTAGACCTTATGAACAATGAAATTGGTTATTTGGTTGAGAAGATTTCTAAGGAAAGTGCTGGAGGAGTGGCTTGGTTCCTCTTGACAGCTTAATAGTAAAATGTGAAAGGCAAGAGCTGAATTAAAGAAGGAATTGTTAAGACAAAAAATGAAAAAAAAAAAACCCAGAACTTAAAGATTTGGAAAATTCTCATACTCATATTGCAAAAAAAGAGGAAGTTTCTTCAGGAGAGAACACCAAATAAAAAGGTTACCCATGGTGTTATTGGCCATCTCAACAGAAGGCAGGTAGAAAGACCCCAAAGGCAATTCAGAGACCATCAGGACTGCCAGTCCCACCCCAGGTGCAGAGTGCACAGGCCCAGGGGGCCAGATGGCCTCCAATTGGGCTTCAAAGGGCAGGGCTAGCAGAGCCCTGGGTGCCACGCCTTGCAGGGCAATGGGCATGAGTCTGCTGCCTCAGAACATTGAACCAAGGAGAATTATTCTCAAGCCTTAAGATCTAACGGAACTCGCCCTGCTAGGTTTTGGACTTGCTTGGGACTTGTCACTCCTTATTTCCTTCCACATTCTCCCTTTTGGAACGGGAATGTCTATCCTATACCCATCCCACCATCGTATTTTGGAAGCAAATAACTTGTTTCACAAGTTCACAGCTGGAGAGGAATTTTGCCTCAGGATGAATTGAGTCTAGATAATATTTAGATGAGACTTTTGACCTTAGATGCTAGAGTTGATGCTTGGAATGAGTTAAGACTTTGGGGATACTGGGATGAAATGAATGTATTTTGCATGTGAGAAGGACATGAATTTTGTGGGGCCAGTGGTAGAACACTATGGACTGAATTATGTACCCCCAAAATTCATATTTTGAAACCCTAATCTCTATTGTTACTGTATTTGAACATAGAGCCTTTGTAATTAAAGTTAATTGAAGTCATAAAGGTAGAACCCTCATCTGATAGGATTGATGCCTTTATAAGCAAAGGAGGAGAGAAATCTCTCTCTGTCTCCACATGCATGCAATGAAGAAAGGCCATGTGAGAACACAGCGAGAAGGCAGCCCTCTGTAAGCCAAGACAAGAGTCTTCACCAGAAATTGAATCTGCTAACATCTTGGTCTTGGACTTTCCAGCCTCCAGAACTGTGAGAAAATAAATTTTGATTGTTTAAGCCAATCAGTCTATGGTATTTTGTTATGGTAGCCCAAGCAGACCAACACAAGTGCTAAAACTTCTCTTTGGTTTTTCTTTCTCTCTTCTGTTTCTTTGCTGAGACTTTCTATTCTTTCACTTGTTTCAGGCATGTTTGTAATCGGTTGTTGCAACATCTTATGGTGGCTGCTTCAAAAATTCTTTTTTTAAAAGGATTTTTAAAAAGTAATTTTTTAAAAGGTAATTCTGACATCTCTGTCATATTTTCTTTGGCATCTATTGATTTTTTAAAAAATTCAGTTTGATCTTCCTGGTTGTTGTTAGGACACATTTTTTTTATTGGAACCTGGACATTTTATGTATTATGTTATGACAATCTGGATTTTATTGAAACCTTCTGTTTTAGCTAGATTTTTAAAACCACTGCTCTGGCAGGGAAAGGTGCAGCACAGCCTCATTACTGCCAGGTGGGCTTCCCTTCAGCCTCCACTGACACAGGGATGACTGGGCTCTTGCTCCTGCTAGGTGGACGCAGGACTCCGAGCTCTATACAGGTCTTCACTGACACCATGTGGGGGAGGGTGGGCTTGGGGTGGCAGGAGTCTGAGCCTCCACTAAACTTCCTGTGATGCAGCCCCAGCAAGGAGCAGGAGGACATGCTCCTACTGATTAGGGTGGGAGTCCAGGCTCCCCACTTGGCCTCTAGCCCACTACAGAGAATTGGCATCAGTGCTGCCCAGCAAGGATGAAAGCCCTGCTCCCTCGTGTTGGACCTTTGCTGATACCTGCTGAGTGTGAAAGCCTAGGCTCTCCACTCTCTTTGCTGGCCTGGGGTGGGGTAGGGCAACATCTTTTCGGTGGTATTTGACTGGAGTCGGGTGATATTTTCTGTCTTTATAGGCTGACCCTTTCCTGCTCCTTTCATGTGGTGTCCAGAGTTAATAGTTGTTACCTACTAACAGCAACTCAGCCGTTACTGGCAAGGAACTTCCTTCGATTCTGAGGGTTTCCTTTTATATTGCTTCTATAATTCCAAAGGGATTTGGGGGATTAGGAGAAATAAGTATGTGTGATGAGCCAAAAATTAAGTTGGATGGGAATAATTCATTTTTTTCAAACTATGATCTTCAAACGCCATGGAGAGATAAAACATACATTTATTTTGGGGAAGTAGTGTAATGGAAAGGGACTCTCACTAGGATTTATTTAAACCACTTACTGCCATCGGATAGCTGTGCACATCAGTAGCTGGGACAAAGCCTTCAAAAGATCCCTAGGGCACCTCACTTGGGAATCACTGATTCATGTCTCTAAGAGGAAAATGAGTTGTGTAACTTAAAATTATGCTACTCTTTGTACCTGAAAATTATGCTCTTCATTTGATCAAAGGTAAAAAACACTAAAAGTCAAAGACTGTTATTTTTTCATCATTAGTTAAATAAATTCAAGTCAATGTGATATTCAGATTTAATGGCAATGGTGTGCAGGGCAGGAGCACAAAAGCAATTTTTGGTGAAAAAAAGTATGTGAGCTTTTAACCCTTCTTCATATCATCTCATATTCAACAACTCACCAGCTGCAGTTATATCATTTATCATATTCAAAGCTAAAATATGTATCTGATAGGATCTTTTCATTTCAACATTCAACCAAACAAAACAAGATCAATTTATATATATATATGTATATATATATACATATATAAATTTATTCATTTCTTGAACTCCATAGAGAGACAAAACCAATATAACCATTTCTTCAACTCAGTAGAGATATTGAACTCTCATGCCAAATTTCTTTTTATCTGCCTGATACTTGAAGACTGGTTTGAAATAGATGAGATCGCTTATTTATATTTGCTCTTATTATCTTTACTATGATATACAAGGCAGTTTAAAAGATTTTCCTGATATATCATGTATGCATACAATTGATCAAGAGCTACAAAACTGCATAAACTTCACCTTTCCTCAGCTTGTATGGTTTCAGCTCAGGACTTAATAGGTTTAAGAGAAGAAATGCTATTCAATGAAGTGTTTTTCTTACTTGTCTTTCATCTTTTGGATTTACTAAAAATAGCTGCTTGGCCAAGTAGTTCACTTCTACCATCAGCATCAGAGTCTGCAGAGGCTAAATGTGATAGTATAATGAGTTTCAAATTACCCAATCCAACAGTTCTCTGCTATTAGGAGACAAAGCAATGCAAACAGTCGTCATTATTCTAACGAGCCACATGCTCTGGCTTCTCTAATGCAGAGCTGGATTAACAGACATTTCTGTTATTCCTATCTCCTCTCTCAAGAATTCAAACAGTTGTTGAAATTAGCCCTGGCTTATAGATGGATACTTCCCAGTACATAAGGAAATTCCTTAAATATAATGGCATGGCTTACATTTGGAAGCAAATGCTTAAACAAATCAAGACCATTTAGAAAAGAAAAAAAAAACAATTTTTTTGTTAATTTTATTTGTGAAATGGTGCCTTAAGTATTAGATTAAGTCATGAGAAAACATCTGGATTCATGAAAATATATTCTATATTAGACATGGACACTGTTTCGGTGGATCTCCAGTAGAGAGAATTTCAGACCGTCGCGGGTAGATGTCATGGCGATAACCTGTCAGCGCATTCAGACATGTGGGATTACAACTCCGCTCCTGCCTTGGTCATGCCCAATACGGAGAGACTCAGCTCACCTGTTGGTGGTCTAGAGCGCAGGTTTCGGAGTGCCTGATGTGAGGTCTTAGAAATACATTGAAGTTTTGTCTGTGTTGTGCGTTAGTTACCCTTGATTACTATCAGCTATGTCGGGTGTGCTCTGCCCTCAGCACTCTGCTAGGTGCAGTGAGAAAAAGAAGCTTGACCGGTGCTCAAGGAGCTGATGATGGACATGTTAGATAATCAGGTTAAAACCCTTGTGAAACTGAAGGCCATTTGGGGAACCTCCTCATGGGGGTCATATTTTGAACTGAGCCTGGAAGGATTTGGATAGAAGAAGGCATAATGGAAATAAGGACAAAACACAAATGACAGGTGATCAGTTAGTGGAGGACACCCTTTGGGGAAGTGACAGGACAGTGTTACAACCCAGATAGGAAGGGCCTTAAATCCCAAAGTGTAAAAGTAGTAGGCAGAGCAGTGATGTTGTGGAGTAAGGGATGTACTGAAATCACTAGTTTGGAAGTGAAACCAAGCACTTGGAATGCCATGAAGCAGTAGAAGTGATGAGAGCTGAGAGCAGGGTGGTGGCTGGTGTGACAAGTGGATTTTGAGATGGACTCTGGGCGTGTGTATAAGAGTCAAAGATGGCATCATGATTTTAAGACCAGGTGACTTGGAAAATACTATTTTCTATGAGAAATTGGAAGTAATTGGAAGGAGCTGCTGATTTGAATGTATAAAAAGCTAATCAGTTTATGAGAGTGTAAAAAAGTGCATGGAGGGATTTCCTCCTCATACTCCCGGCCTTTGACCTGCCTCTCACTCTTCTTCACAAAGGAAGCAGCTTTTCTGCTGGGAGGGTGACAGTCCTTTGTCCTTCTTCCCTGATTTGACCCATTTAAGTCTATAGACACAGAGAGCACGGTCTCTTGACTCTCCCTCAGACCAGCCGGGACAGTGACCCCAAGTAATTTTACAAGGACCTGACTGTGGGGTGGTGATGGGCCATGTGACTAGCAAATCTCAGGCTTCCAGTGTCGCTTCCTGGGTAACAGGGCAGCAGTGTTATCTGTTCATCTCCATCTGCAGAGAGCTGCACTCACTTCCCAGTTGATTCTGGGCAAGGAAAGTGGCCTGGCAAAGCCCCACTGATCTAATTGTTACCTGCTTAATTGAAAGCAGGGATATTGGTTGTGCAATAGGCCATTAGAAATAACGTAACCACAGACATTTATATGTTACAAATTTTCTAATTTAGATTATGGAATCAATGTGTCAGGTATTGACTTGGTTTTCAGCTCAAGAGACTGAGACTTGGTACCATTGAAGATGGGCAGGTCATGCAGGTGATGGGTGGTGAGGTCACCTGGGGAAGGTACTCAGCCCGTTCCCACCTCCAGTTTTAGAAGAGGGAGGAAGGCTGAGGACATGGGTGTCAGAGAACTCAAATCCTGTACGTTTTGCAAATCACCAAAATTCCAATTACATCCTAACCTGCATTTCTTCTAATGCCAAAGGCAGTGAATGCATAGAGTAAAAGAGGTTTCCTCACTGGTTACTGGCAGTTCCTGGGTGTCCAAGCAGCCTGTCAGATAAGACTAACCAGTGGTCCTCACACACTGGGTTTGCTTTTGACAGACAATTAGAAAGTGAATTCATGTAGAAAGATCTTCTCATAAGACTGGATTTGACACCAAGCAAAACTTCTTTCCAACCTATGGCTATGTTTCTTACAGCTACTATTTATTTATAACTGTGTGTCAGGCATGTGCTAAATACTTGACATTCATGAATACACTTTACCCTTAAGCACCCCTAGGTGTTTCCCTCAATCTGCAGATGAGGAAGTAGAGCTTTGAGCGTAAAGAGGTTGTCGAAGATCATCCCATAGTGAAGGTCAGACATGTTTCTCTCGTAGTTAGGCAAAAACTCATCACTTCTAAAAGGCCTTGGAAATAAGGGGTTGATGTGCCATTGTGGCCTTTTATTCAGGATTTGCAGTGCCAGAAGTGGACAGACAGGAAGTGTCAACCCAGGAACAGAGCTGCTCTGAAAGCAGTGATGAATTCCCAAGTTAGTTGTGGCTGAAAATGTTTCAAACCTTCTTGCCTGGCTCCACTGATGTGTGGTTGGAGAAAGGCAAGCATTATGTTTCTGGAGCTCTAAATCATGACAGATGATGGCAACATGGCAAACTTGATGGCCTTCTTTACTGTCGTCCCCAGGTAAGAGATGGGCTGCCACACCTCTGACACACAGAGAAGAATTTAGTGTTGCTAAACGCCCAAGCAGAAAGGCACATGAGTGCCTCATTTATTCCCATCCTTAATTTGATGGCAGAGCAGAACTCACGGTGTTGAACTGATGTGCCGGAGGCCGCGCTGCCTCTCGTTGCTGCTGTTATCAATGCCATTAACATCGTCAATATCAATAGGCCATTTAATATTTACAGTTTGAAAAACCAGAGGATATGAATTATTAATATACATTGTAGGTGACATTCATACATCACTCTGTGATTTCAAGTAACTTTGATCTAGTTATAATTATTATTTTATTGGGTCCTTATTGTAAGATAAGTATTATTATCCACCCCCCACCAACAATGGAGAAAGAGGCTTGGAGGACGGGTGCCCAGAGAGCCTGCAGGTAACAGAGCCAACCTCTCCCAGCCACTGATCCCTGCAGGACAGACACGCTTCCCTGGTCAGTGCGCCTCTTAGCCCCAGAGCTCAAGGACAGCCACCCCCAGTCCCACTGAGGAGAGTGATGCCCAGCCTGCAGTCAGGACCGTGTCCGCAGCAGTCCAGTCTGCACGCCCACCTCTGTGCCTCCACCACCCCACAGGTCCCACCTGCATCCCCACATTCTCAGTCGACGTCCCTCCAGGCCACCCGAGGGGTCACCTGCCCCACTCTCCCAAATGCCTCATTCGTCCTGAATGTCCTCCCTCTTCAGTGTGTTGCCAGCTCTTTGCCCTCTTTCCCGTCTTCCTTGAGGATGCTGGGCACTGAGTAGGTAGCTCCATGGCGGAGGGGGAGGGGGAGAGGGGAAGCATAGTTTTCTGTGCCCCGTACTCTTTTTATTTTTTTCTATTTCTTTTTTTATTGAGGTATAATTGACATATAACATTATTTCAGGTGTACAACATAATGAATTTTTTTAACATAGTTTTACATCTTTATTGGAGTATAATTGCTTTACAATGGTGTGTTAGTCTCTGCATTATAACAAAGTGAATCAGTTATACATATACATATGTTCCCATATGTCTTCCCTCTTGTGTCTCCCTCCCTCCCACCCTCCCTATCCCACCCCTCTAGGTGGTCACAAAGCACCGAGTTGATCTCCCTGTGCTATGCGGCTGCTTCCCTCTAGCTATCTATTTTACGTTTGGTAGTGTATATATATCTGTGCCACTCTCTCACTTTGTCACAGCTTACCCATCCCCTCACAATATCCTCAAGTCCATTCTCTAGTAGGTCTGCCCTACTAGATATTTATTCCCATCTTGCCCCTAGGTTCTTCATGACAATTTTCTTTTTCTTTTTAGATTCCATATATATGTGTTAGCATATGGCATTTCTCGTTTTCTTTCTGGCTTACTTCACTCTGTATGACAGACTCTAGGTCCATCCACCTCACTACAAATAACTAAATTTCGTTTCTTTTTATGGCTGAGTAATATCCCATTGTATATATGTGCCACATCTCCTTTATCCATTCATCCGATGATGGACACTTAGGTAGTTTCCATCTCCTGGCTATTGTAAATAGAGCTGCAATGAACATTTTGGTACATGACTCTATTTCAATTATGGTTTTCTCAGGGTATACGCCCAGTAGTGGGATTGCTGGGTCATATGGTAGTTCTATTTATAGTTTTTTAAGGAAACTCCATACTGTTCTCCATAGTGGCTGTACCAATTCACATTCCCACCAGCAGTGCAAGAGTGTTCTTTTCTCCACACCCTCTCCAGCATTTATCGTTTCTACATTTTTTGATGATGACCATTCTGACCGGTGTGAGATGATATCTCATTGTAGTTTTGATTAGCATTTCTCTAATGATTAATGATGTTGAGCATTCTTTCATGTGTTTGTTGGCAGTCTGTATATCTTCTTTGGAGAAATGTCTATTTAGGTTTTCTGCCCATTTTTGGATTGGGTTGTTTGTTTTTTTGTTATTGAGCTGCATGAGCTGGTTGTAAATTTTGGAGATTAATCCTTTGTCAGTTGCTTCATTTGCAAATATTTTCTCCCATTCTGAGGGTTGTCTTTTGGTCTTGTTTTGGTTTCCTTTGCTTTGCAAAAGCTTTGAAGTTTCATTACATCCCATTTGTTTATTTTTGTTTTTATTTCCATCTCTCTAGGAGGTGGGTCAAATAGGATCTTGCTGTGATTTATATCATAGACTGTTCTGCCTATGTTTAACTCTAAGAGTTTGAGAGTTTCTGGCCTTACATTTAGGTCTTTAATCCATTTTGAGCTTATTTTTGTGTATGGTGTTAGGAAGTGATCTATTCTCATTCTTTTAAATGTAGCTGTCCAGTTTTCCCAGCACCACTTATTGAAGAGGCTGTCTTTTTTCCACTGTACATTCCTGCCTCCTTTATCAAAGATAAGGTGACCATATGTGCGTGGGTTTATCTCTAGGCTTTCTATCCTGTTCCATTGATCTATCTTTCTGTTTTTGTGCCACTACCATACTGTCTTGATTACTGTAGCTTTTTAGTATAGTGTGAAGTCACAGAGCCTGATTCCTCCAGCTCTGTTTTTCGTTCTCAATATTGCTTTGGCTATTCGGAGTCTTTTGTGTTTCCATACAAATTGTGAAATTTTTTGTTCTAGTTCTGTGAAAAATGCCAGTGGTAGTTTGATAGGGATTGCATTGAATCTGTACATTGCTTTGGGTAGTAGAGTCATTTTCACAATGTTGATTCTTCCAATCCAAGATCATGGTATATCTCTCCATCTATTTGTATCATCTTTAATTTCTTTCATCACTGTCTCATAATTTTCTGCATACAGGTCTTTTGTCTCCTTAGGTAGGTTTATTCCTAGATATTTTATTCTTTTTGTTGCAATGGTAAGTGGGAGTGTTTTCTTGATATCACTTTCAGATTTTTCATCATTAGTATATAGGAATGCCAGAGATTTCTGTGCATTAATTTTGTATTCTGCTACTTTACCAAATCCATTGATTAGCTCTAGTAGTTTTCTGGTAGCATCTTTAGGATTCTCTATGTATAGTGTCATGTCATCTGCAAACAGTGACAGCTTTACTTCTTCTTTGCCGATTTAGATTCCTTTTATTCCTTTTCTTCTCTGATTGCTGTGGCTAAAACTTCCAAAACTATGTTAAATAAGAGTGGTGAGAGTGGGCAACCTTGTCTTCCTCCTGATCTCAGTGGAAATGCTTTCATTTTTTCACGATTGAGGATGATGTTGGCTGTAGGTTTGTCATATATGGCCTTTATTATGTTGAGGAAACTTCCCTCTATGCCTACTCTCTGGAGGGTTTGAATGGGTGTTGAATTTTGTCAAAAGCTTTCTCTGCATCTATTGAGATGATCATATGGTTTTAGTCCTTCAATTTGTTAATATGGTGTATCACATTGATTGATTTGCGTATATTTAAGAATCCTTGCATTCCTGGAATAAACCCCACTTGATCATGGTGTATGATCCTTTCAATTGCTGTTGGATTCTGTTTGCAAGTATTTTGTTGAGGATTTTTGCATCTATGTTCATCAGTGATATTGGCCTGTAGTTATATTTCTTTGTGACATCCTTGTCTGGTCTTGGTATCAGGGTGATGGTGGCCTTGTAGAATGAGTTTGGGAGTGGTTCCTCCCTCTTCTATATTCTGGAAGAGTTTGAGAAGGATAGGTGTTAGCTCTTCTCTAAATGTTTGACAGAATTCGCCCGTGAAGCCATCTGGTCCTGGGCTTTTGTTTGTTGGAATATTTTTAATCACAGTTTCAATTTCAGTGCTTGTGATTGGTCTGTTCATATTTTCTATTTCTTCCTGATTCAGTCTTGGCAGGTTGTGCATTTCTAAGCATTTGTCCATTTCTTCCTGGTTGTCCATTTTATTGGCATAGAGTTGCTTGTAGTAATCTCTCATGATCGTTTGTATTTCTGCAGTGTCAGTTGTTACTTCTCCTTTTTCATTTCTAATTCTATTGATTTGAGTCTTCTCCCTTTTTTTCTTGATGACTCTGGCTAATGGTTTATCAATTTTGTTTATCTTCTCAAAGAACCAGCTTTTAGTTTTATTGATCTTTGCTATCATTTCCTTCATTTCTTTTTCATTTATTTCTGATCTGATCCTTATGATTTCTTTCCTTCTTCTAACTTTGGGCTTCTTTTGTTCTTCTTTCTCTAATTGCTTTAGGTGCAAGGTTAAGCTGTTTACTCGAGATGTTTGCTGTTTCTTAAGGTAGGATTGTATTGCTATAGACTTCCCTCTTAGAACTGCTTTTGCTGCATCCCATAGGTTTTGGGTCGTCGTGTCTCCATTGTCATTTGTTTCTAGGTATTTTTTTATTTCTTCTTTGATTTCTTCAGTGATCACTTCGTTATTAAGTCGTGTATTGTTTAGCCTCCATGTGTTTGTATTTTTTACAGATCATTTCCTGTAATTGGTATCTAGTCTCATAGCGTTGTGGTTGGAAAAGATACTTGATACAATTTCAATTTTCTTAAATTTACCAAGGCTTGATTTGTGACCCAAGATATGATCTATACTGGAGAATGTTCCCTGAGCACTTGAGAAAAATGTGTATTCTGTTGTTTTTGGGTGGAGTGCCCTATAAATATCAACTAAGTCCATCCTGTTTAATGTATCATTTAAAGCTTGTGTTTCCTTATTTATTTTATTTTTGGATGATCTGTCCATTGGTGAAAGTGGGGTGTTAAAGTCCCCTACTATGAATGTGTTCCTGTCGATTTCCCCTTTTATGGCTGTTAGTATTTTCCTTATGTACTGGGGTGCTCCTATGTTGGGTGCATAAATTTTAACAACTGTTATATCTTCTTGGATCGATCCCTTGATCATTATGTAGTATCCTTCTTTGTCTCTTCTAATAGTTTTTATTTTAAAGTCTATTTTGTCTGATATGAGAATTGCTACTCCAGCTGTCTTTTGGTTTCCATTTGAATGGAATATCTTTTTCCATCCCCTCACTTTCAGTCTGTATGTGTCTCTAGGTCTGAAGTGGGTCTCTTGTAGACAGCATATATATGGGTCTTGTTTTTGTATCCATTCAGCCAATCTGTGTCTTTTGGTGGGAGCATTTAATCCATTTACATTTAAGGTAATTATCGATTTGTATGTTCCTATTCCCATTTTCTTAATTGTTTTGGGTTTGTTACAGTAGGTCTTTTCCTTCTCTTGTGTTTCTTGCCTAGAGAAGATCCTTCAGCATTTGTTGTAAAGCTGGTTTGGTGGCACTGAACTCTCTCAGCTTTTACTTGTCTGTAAAGGTTTTAATTTCTCCATCAAATCTGCATGAGATCCTTGCTGGTTAGAGTAATCTTGGTTGTAAGTTTTTCTCTTTCATCAATTTAAATATGTCCTGCCAGTCCCTTCTGGCTTGCAGTTTCTGCTGAAAGATCAGCTGTTAACCTTATGGAGATTCCCTTGTGTGTTATTTGCTGTTTTTCACTTGATGCTTTTAATGTGTTTTCTTTGTATTTAATTTTTGACAGTTTGATTAATTTGTGTCTTGGTGTGTTTCTCCTTGGATTTATCCTGTATGGGATTTCTGTGCTCCCTGGATTTGATTAACTCTTTCCTTTCCCATATTAGGGAAGTTTTCAACTATAATCTCTTCAAATATTTTCTCAGTCCCTTTCTTTTGCTCTTCTTCTTATGGAACCCCTATAATTCGAATGTTGGTGCATTTAATGTTGTCCCACAGGTCTCTGAGACTGTCCTCCGTTCTTTTCATTCTTTTTTCTTTATTCTGCTCTGCAGTAGTAATTTCCACTATTTTATCTTCCAGGTCACTTATCCGTTCTTCTGCCTCAGTTATTCTGCTATTTATCCCTTCTAGAGCATTATTAATTTCATTTATTGTGTTGTTCATCATTGCTTGTTTCTTCTTTAGTTCTTCTAGGTCCTTGTTAAATGTTTTTTGCATTTTTTCTATTCTATTTCCAAGATTTTGGATCATCTTTACTATCATTATTCTGAATTCTTTTTCAGGTATACTACCTATTTCTCTTCATTTGTTAGGTCTGGTGGGTTTTTATCTTACTCCTTCATTTGCTGTGTGTTTTTCTGTCTTCTCATTTTGCTTATCTTACTGTGTTTGGGGTCTCCTTTTTGCAGGATGCAGGTTCGTATTTCCCATTGTTTTTGGTGTCTGTCCCCAGTGGCTAAAGTTGGTTCAGTGGGTTGTGTAGGCTTCCTGGTGGAGGGGACTAGTGCCTGTGTTCTGGTGGATGAGGCTGGATCTTGTCTATCTGGTGGGCAGGTCCACATCTGGTGGTGTGTTTTGGGGTGTCTGTGGACTTATTTTAGGCATCCTCTTTGCTAATGGGTGCGGTTGTGTTCCTGTCTTGCTAGTTGTTTGGCATAGGGTGTCCAGCACTGTAGCTTGCTGGTCGTTGAGTGAAGCTTGGTGTTGGTGTTGAGATTGATATCTCTGGGAGATTTTCGCTGTTTATATTACGTGGAGCTGGGAGGTCTCTTGTGGACCAGTGTCCTGAAGTTGACTCTCCCACCTAAGAGGCACAGCACTGATTCCTGGCTGCAGCACCAAGAGCCTTTCATCCACGCGGCTCAGTTAAAAGGGAGAAAAAGTCGAAAGAAAGAAAGAAAGAGGATAAAAGAAAATAAAATAAAGTAAGATAAAATAAAATAAAGTGATTAAAATAAAAATATTTATTAAGAAAAAATAATTTTTTTAAATAAAAACAAAACAAAACAAAAAAAACGGATGGATAGAACCCAAGGACAAATGGTGAAAGCAAAGCTATAGAGACAAAATCTCACACAGAAGCATACACATACACACTTATAAAAAGAGGGAAAGGGGAAAAAATAATAAATCTTGCTCTCAAAGTCCACCTCCTCAATTTGGGATGATTCGTTGTCTATTCAGGTATTCCACAGATGCATGGTACATCAAGTTGATTGTGGAGATTTAATCCACTGCTCCTGAGGGTGCTGGGAGAGATTTCCCTTTCTCTTCTTTGTTCGCACAGGTCCCGGGGCTCAGCTTTGGATTTGGCCCCGCCTGTGCGTGTAGGTCGCCGGAAAGCGTCTGTTCTTCGCTCAGACAGGACAGAGTTAAAGGAGCCACTGATTCTGGGGCTCTGGCTCACTCAGGCCAGGGGGAGGGAGGGGCACGATGAGGAGTGAGCCTGCGGTGGCAGCAGCCAGCATGACGTTGCATCAGCTTGGGGTGCGCTGTGCGTTCTCCCGGGGAAGTTGTCCCTGGATCCCAGAACCCTGGCAGTGGCGGGCTGCACAGGTTCCCCGTAAGGGAGGTGTGGATAGTGACCTATGCTCACACACAGGTTTCTTAGTGGCAGCAGCAGCAGCCTTAGCGTCTCATGCCCGTCTCTGGGGTCCGCGCTGTTAGCCGCAGCTTGCGCCAGTCTCTGGAGCTCCTTTAAGCAGCACTCTTAATCTCCTCTCCTCGCGCACCAGGAAACAAAGAGGGAAGAAAAAGTCTCTTGCCTCTTCGGCAGCTCCAGACTTTTCCCCAGACTCCCTCCCGGCTAGCCGTGGTGCACTAAACCCCCTTGCAGGCTGTGTTCACGCCGCCAACCTCAGTCCTCTCCCTGCGCTCCCACCGAAGCCTGAGCCTCAGCTCGCAGCCCCGCCCACCTCCACGGCTGAGCAGACAAGCCTCTCGGGCTAGTGAGTGCTGGTCGGCACCGATCCTCTTTGCGGGAATCTCTCCGCTTTGCTCTCTGCACCTCTGTTGTTGTGCTCTCCTCCACGGCTCCGAAGCTTCCCCCTCCGCCACCTGCAGTCTCCACCCGCGAAGGGGCTTCCTAGTGTGTGGAAACCTTTCCTCCTTCACAGCTCCCTCCCACTGGTGCAGGTCCCGTCCTTATTCTCATGTCTCTGTTTATTCTTTTTTCTTTTGCCCTACCCAGGTACTTGGGATGTTTCTTGCCTTTTGGGAGGTCTGAGGTCTTCTGCCAGCGTTCAGTAGGTATTCTGTAGGAGTTGTTCCATGTGTAGATGTATTTCTGATGTATCTGTTGGGAGGAAGGTGATCTCCGTGTCTTACTCTTCCGCCATCTTCCCCTGGCCTCCCCTGTACTCTCTTTAGATACATGTCTGTGCTCCCAGTCTTTTCTGACTCTCAGAACTGCCCTGGTCACTGAGACCTATTGTCCCAAGGTTTGAGCTTCTTTTTCTTTTTGAGTTTTGGGATTCACCTTTTCCAACCCACTCACATCTTCCAGGGGTTATGGGGGCCCCCTTAACTCTTTTGGCCAGGGTACAGACTCACAGCCCACGTGTGGATTGGGACTGGAGTGGGGGTTGTTAGTGGGACATTGGCAGCCCTCCTCACTGCAAATGTAGCCGGGAAGGGGGAGGCCAGCTTCACAGTGCAGCGGCTCTGCCTGCTATGAGGCAGAGGAGCTGGGGGAAGATGCAGGACAGTGGCACAGGACAACAGGAGCACAAGCTGCCTGAGACAGTCTGGGGACTGCCAGGAGATGCTGCCTCATCACCATGTACTGTCCACTCCATACTCACAGCCCCAGCTAGAATCCAGTGTGGCCACTCTGCTCAAGTCCATGTCTCAGTACCACGGCCCTTCAATATTCAGGGTCCTGTAGCATCTAAATAATAGGAAGATAGAAATCTCATGTCTTTTATGGGGAACTCAGGGCACCATCCAAGTCTCAGCATATGCCTGGTGGTGTCTGTGACCAGACACTTAGAAAGCAGCTTGCCAGGGTGGAGCACATCGTCAGGCCTCACCTCCCTCATCCCCAGCCATGTTCCCCCAGTAGAGAAGGGACATTACGGCAGAATGCACTGTGTTGGGTAACTCCAGTGCTGTCCGTGTGAAATCAACACTTCTGTAATACCTGAAACTTGGAAATGGAAGGTCATGCTAATTTAAAAAAAACGTGACAAGAACAGTCAACCTCCACCTGCTGTGTAAGTCAAGTGTAGCATCCATGTTATTCCATTGACTGCTGTAGCTGGTCTACTCTATTTACGTCCTTCTATTTCATGTCTTACTAATATGCAGATGAACATTGGAATCATGTCACTAATTCTCAGGGTTCTGACCACCCCCTCGCCGAGCAGCCTTCTGATAAGTTGGGATCCCATATGGCTTTGCTCAGAGACAGGTTACACTGGTTATTGGAACCATGTTGAGTAACACACATCTGGAGGGAGAATGTCTAGCACAAGAAAGAAAGTGATACAACTTCACTGAAAGATATTTCAACCGAGAAGAATACTTTGTGTTGCTCTCAGCTCATACATTAGCAGTCAGAAATGCTCTGTGACTGAGAATGCCTGGGGTGCTCATCTGGGCCCATACTACCCATGGCAGCCCCTCAGACATTCCCTGACCAGAGGCAACGCTGAGGCTGGACTGGCCTTTGTGGTTCCTATGATGATTGCAAGGCATTCTCAGCAACAACCACCAGGGAACTTTGAAAAAACAAGGCTTATTACTCAGAGCTCTTAGAGGGTACACAGCACGCCCAGGGCCACACAGCACTGTCACGGGTAAGGGAGAGAGGAAGAGCGCAGACCCAGGGCTCTACCCTTATTGGGGTCCAGGGTGGGGTGCTTAGGGTTTCACCAGTTCAATCTTTATTGGCAAATTTAAAACATAAGAACAGGAATTAGGCACTCTAACTAGGGAGAAGTGGGGTCATCAAATGACCAGTTATCTAGGTCACCTTGGGCTTTCTAGAAGGGGAACTCCATGGGTGGACCTGCCCTTTATCTAGTAGTGTAGCTGGGAACATGCCTATGTGAGGTGGATGCCTTTTAAATAGTTGCCTCGGCAATGGAAAGCTTAATGCCAGGCACTTACATTACAATCAAAAAGGCTTACTGTCAGGCACTTTCACTCCAAAGACCTAAATACATATCAAGTCTGTGATAAAAAGACTCAATACCATAAGATATCATGTGTCCCCAATCTGTAATCTATAGATCCAATTCATGTCCAACATAAATTTCATCAGAGTATTTTTGGGAAAGCCTGATGAGCGGATTCTAACATGTATATGGATGAGCAGAGGACCAAGAACAGCCAGGGCCCCATGAAGAAGAAAAGCTGGCACCTCGCCCTTCCAGCTGTTCTTGTCTAGAATTCTAAAGTCTGCGTAGTTAAGACAGGGGAGATTGAAATTGGAGTAGAAAAAAGGAGCAGAACAGAGAATCCCTCAAGAGAGAGCCCATGCCTGATGGAGACCTTACTTGTCAGAACAGGCCCTGCAAGTACGTGGGTGGGAGGGACAGCTTAATGATTTCGGTGGCAGCACCAAAAACCACATGGAGAAGATCTGATTGGATACTTACGTAGGAAAATATATACAGAAGTCAACTGTCTGTGATCAAGGCCCTAATGGTTAAAGATGGAGCATTCCAGCTTTGATACTACATGTGTAACATCAGGAAGGCCTCCGAAATAAGATGCAGAAAGATTAAAAGGTTGATAAATTTGACTAACTTAACATACCATTTATCAAAAAATTTTTAAAAAAATGAACAAAGTGAAATAGCCACAAACTTGAAGAAGATATTTGCAACACATGGAGCAAAAAAAATATGTATATCAGAATATATTTGAAAACATGAATCAAATGGGTAAAAAACACAAAACAGATTTCACAAAGAAAACATAGCCAAGGCAAAAAAAGCCCCTTTGTTTAGTGATGTCTGTCCAGAAGGTACAACTACAAAGCAAACAATGCAATGATTATCATAAAGTTCAGAATACCACCTGTGGGGAGAAAGTGAGCCTTTGGTGAGTCGTGCGCCTAGAAGGTTCTGACGTTTTCCTCTGTGCTAAGCTCAATGTTTGCTACATACATGCTTGTTTTATTATTTTCCAAGTGTTACGTATACTCTTTTGCACATAAAGCAAGAATAAGGAAGTGATGTGCACTAGCAAAGAAACTCCCACACTTAGTGGGAACACGGCTCATTACTAACGTGACCTCTTCTGGCTCCTTCTGTGGAAACCTCATCACGCGTGTAGTCCTGCTTGTCTGCCTCAGCAGTGGCCACACCAGGAGCCCATTCGCAGTGCCGGGCACCAGCCCTGCCTGGTGGAGTCCCGGAGCCTGCTGTCCTGCTTAGGGATGCCTTCCCTGCCAGCCCATCCCATCTCCTGAGACGTCTGCAGAGGCCTCCCTGTGAGGGTACATGGGTTCTGTTCCATCTGGAGTTGGCGTCAGGCTGCGAGCCAAGCACACAGCCTTGTCCAGAAGGCATTGGGTGCTGTGTGTGGCAGCTGGGAAGATACAGAGGCGGGTGTGCAGGTTTACCTTCAGGGCCCTCAAGAGCCATGGGGAACACTTGAGCTCCCCTGTTCCTTAAAGCCAACTGCTCCTCTGGAAGTGCTCTTGCTGAGGTGAACAGATGCCACGAGGCCCCGAGGCCACTTCTCAGCTGTCGTCTGAAGCCTGTGACACAAGCCCCTGCGAAGCACACTCCCCATGTCCTCCCACTGCAGTGGCCGCTGCTCCAGTGGCTCTGCAGCTCCCTCCTCACCTTCCCAACCTCTAGGCCCTGCAGCACCCTCCCCTCCACCAACATTCACTCTGCAGGTGACCCTGTCACCAGCCCCTGCTTCAAGTGACATCTGTGTGCCGATGCCTCAAGAAGTCACATCCTCACCAGGGACCAATCCCATGAACTCCTGACTTGTGTGGCCCACTGTCTGCTCAGCATCCCGAGGAGACCTCTCATAGGCCTCTCAACTCTGAAATGTCAGCACCTGAATGCTGCTGTTTCCTCAGAAGCTGGGTTGTTCCAGAATCTTTGCCATCCTAGAGTACAAATGAGCCATCCAGATGCCTGGTTTGGTCACCCTCTTCCTCTCACAGCTCACATCTGATTTGTTAGCTGATTGGATGACCCTTTCCTTTAAAATGTATCCCTATTTTCTCCTCTTTTTACCACTTCCAGCCACTATCATCTTTCACCTGAATTATTTTAATATTGCCCTAAGCACTCTCCTGTTTCTGTTCTTTCCCCCCCTGCATTCTAGTCTCCTGTTTCAGCCAGA